>NW_006921947.1:3357585-3367088 GCF_000298275.1 Orycteropus afer afer
TTCTCGGATTATTTGCTCAGCATGGAGATTGGATTAGTATGGTGAAAGGATACAACCCTGATGCACACTTTTTTTTTTTTAATTTTAGACCACACAGTATCCCCTTGTTCTATTAGAATGATGGCCTCTTGGTCTAGCCACATAAGCACAATCAAGTGCTCTGGAATTCCCATTCTTTACAATGTTATCCATAATTTGTTAGTATCCACCCAGTTGAATGCCTTTGCATAGTCAATAAAACACAAGTATACATCTTTCTGGTATTCTCTGCTTTCAGGCAGATCCATCTGACATCAGCAATGGCATCCCTCATGCCACATCTTCTTCTGAATCCAGCTTGAATTTGTGGCATTTCTCTGTTGATGTGCTGCTGCAATTGTTTTTGAACTATCTTCAGCAAAAGTTTACTTAGGTGTGATATTAATGATATTGTTAGATAATGTACACATTGTGTTGGATAATCTTTCTTTGGAATAGGCACAAATACAGATCTCTCCAGTCAGTTGGCCAGATAGAAAGAAAGAAATTCGGTCTTCCATATTTCTTGGCATAGATGAGTGAGCACTCCTAGCATTGCATCCTTTGTTGAAACATCTCAATGGGTATTCCATCATTTCCTGAAGTCTTGTTTTTCACCAATGCCTTCAATGCAACTTGAACTTCTTCCTTCAATACCATTGGTTTTTGATCTTACACTTCCTTCTGAAATGCTTGACCATTTTTGGTACAGTGACCCCGTGTATTCCTTCCATCTTCTTTTGGTACTTCCTGTGTCAATATTTTGCTCACAGAATCTTTGAATATTGCACTCAAGGCTTGAATTTTTTCTTCAGTTCTTTCAATTTGACAAATCTTGAGTGTGTTCTTCCCTTTTGGTTTTCTAACTCCAGGTCTTTGTACATTTTATACTTTACTTTGTCTTTCCAAGCCGCACTTTGAAATCTTATGTTCAGCTCTTTTACTTCATCATTTCTACCATTTGCTTTAGCTACTCCACATTCAAGAGTCTTCTGCCATCTATTTTGGTCTCTTTTCTTTCTTCTCTGTCTTTTTAATGACCTTTTGCTTTCTTCATGTATGATGTCCGTGTCATCCCCCAATTCATCTGGTCTTCAGCAATTGATATTTAATGTGTTAAACCTATTCTTGTGATTGTCTCTAAATTCAGGTGGGATATACTCAAGGTCATGTTTGGCTCTCATGGACTTGTTTTATTTCTTCAGCTTCAATTTGAACTTGTATATGAGTAATTGATGGTCTGTTCCACAGTCCGCCCCTGGCCTTGCTCTGCTGGTGATATTGAGCTTCTCCATTGACTCTTTCCACAGATGTAGTCAATTTGATTCCTATACATTCTATCTGGCAAGGTCCATGTGTATAATCACCATTTATATTGTTGAAAAAAGGTATTTGCAATGAATTAGTCATTGATCTTGCAAAATTCTATCATGTGATCTCTGGGATCATTTCTATCACCAAGGCCGTATTTTCCAATAATCATTCCTTCTTTGTGTCCAACTTCACGTTCCAGTCACCAGTAATGATTGATTGCATGTTTCATCAATTTTGGACTGCAGAAGTTGGCAAAAATCTTCCATTTTTTCATCTTTGGCATTATTGGTTGGTATGTAAATTTGAGTAATAGTAATATCAGCTGGTCTTCCTTGTAGGCAGATGGACATTATCCTATCACTGACAGCATTGTACTTCAGGATAGATAATGAAATATTCTTTTTGACAATTAATGTGATGCCATTCCTCTTTATTTGCCATTTCAGGCATAGTAGACCATATGATTGTCCAACTCAAAATAGCTAATGCCTGTCCATTTTAATGTACTAATGCCTAGGTTGTTGCATTTCATGTATACAACTTCCAATTGTTTTAGATTCATACTTCCAGCATTCCATATTTGATTACAAATGAATGTTCACAGCTTTCTCTTCTAATTTTGAGTCGTTCTGTGGTGGCTTGTCTGTTGCTGTGATATTGGAAGCTAAGCCACCAGTATTTCAAATACCAGCAGGGTTATCCATGGTGGACAGGTTTAAGACCTTCAGACCGAGACTAGGAAGAAGAACCTGGTGATCTACTTCAGAAAGAATTGGTCGGTGAAAACCTTAGGAAAAGCAGTGAGACATTGTCTGATATGGTTCCAGGAGATGAGCCCTTCAGGTAGGGAAGAGCTGCCTCCTCAAAGCAGAGTCAACCTTAATGACATGGATGGAATAAAGCTTTCTGGAACTTCATTTGCTGATGTGGCACGACTGAGAATGAGAAGAAACACATGTCCTATATCCCAAATTTTCCTTCCTGTGTTAGTTTTATATTCCTACAATAATATGACATAACATGCAGCAAAAACCCTCAGTGGTGTAGTGTCTGTGGTCTACATGCCTGGTACATGCAGGTAGCTCTACTGATCTACTGATCATAGCTGGACTTGCTTACAACTCTGGAGGTTGGCTTCTGCTGAGGCAACTCCCCCACGTGTCTCTCATTCTTCAGCTGGCTAGGCCAGGCACATTCTCACAGCAAAGACAGAGGTGCAAAGGACAAGCCTCAGCGTTCAAGTCCATGCAAGCCTCTGCCTGCCTCATTGGCCAGAGCAAGGCACATAATGAAAGACAGAGTCGCATCCCCTTCAGTGGAATGGCTGCAAAGTGACATGAAACAGGGAAGGGCAAAAAACTGGGGTCATCAGTGCAACTTACCACATTTCCTTGACCACAGTGGATCTACAATCAAACATTTGCTTGAATACTTCTAAAACTTGTTTATGGTTTTCAATGTCTCACAGTTTTAGATTAAAGAATGGCGCAGTTTGACAAGTCTTACCAGTCTTACCACCTGTAATGTAAAAGGCACTTCCTTTTATTTATGTTCCTTTCTCTCTTTTGAGCTGTCAGACATACAGCCTTTCTAGTATGAAGAGATTTGTTCAAACCATCTAAGTATTCTCTCCGTTCTGGCTCCATCTCAGATGATTTTTGATGTTGTTGTTCTTTTTGAGTCAGGCTCTGTGCTTTCTCTCCTAACCCTTTCTGAACCCCTTAATCGTTCCAGTTGCTCTTTTTAGGGACAGACTCCATTTCCAAAGTTCCACCTTTAAGCGTGACTACTAGCATTGTGTTCCTACATACATGGGGTAATGTTCTCTGTTTTATTTCCAGAACCTTCTGGGTGATGCTAGCCATCATGGTAATGGAAAGTTATTGAGTTAAAGTCTTCAGGGGACAAGCTTGAATAACCTCCAGGTTCTTTTCCTGAGTTAAAAGTGATTTCAGAAGGCTCATCAGCTCTCAGGAACAGCCAACTTACATACACCAGGGATTACTTACATACACCAGGGATCTAGACCAGTTCCAATTTATGTAATTTTATTATCTATTACAACTTTTGGTGGCAAAATTGTTTTGGTTATAACTTGGATCATTTTTCTCCTGAACATTTGTCTACGTATTAATGATTTTCCAAAAACCTGCTCTGTGACATGCTTTTCAGAATCTGCAAAAAGTTTTTCAGATAATCAAGGTATCAAAAATGAAGATTCGGGACACTGTGTGACCTTAAAAAGATTAGTGGCAGTTTCAGATATTGTACTCATTTTTGGCTTGTTCTTGTTGTTGTTAGTTGCTGGAGTGGATTCCTACTCATGGCAACCTCATGTGTGCAGAGTTGAAAGGCTGTGCCTTTCAGAAGCAGATCACAAGGCCTGACTTCCCAGGTGTATCTGGGTGGGTTCAAACTGCCAACCTTTCAGTTAGTAGTCAAGGAGTTAAATGAATGCTCAAGACTGGGGGTTACAGAGCAAGGTATTTTCTCTCTCCAAGAGGTTCATTTAGAGATAGGCCCAAAGAACAAAGAGAACCTAGATCACCAGATAGTCTCATTAAAGTAAATCCACACTGCTTTTAATGTAGTGAGTCAGCGCATGACTTAAGAGAACGGATACAGATCTATGATGAAACAGAGGGTGAAGTCAGTAGTAGGTAAGTTTACTGAAACAAATCCTCATCTCTGTGCAGGAAATGTTTGCTGTCAAGATACACAGACAGAGTAGGTATTTCTCATTCCTCATCCTGGGTTCTTTGTTATGTGCAGGCCAAGGAGCAGGCATAGGAAAGAACTGATGGCTGCTTCTGGAAACCACACTGTCTTCAAGTTCTTTCCCCCTCAACATATATCCTGTGAATCTCAGAACATCCTCAGAGGCAGGAGACTCCCAGGTCCCTGACTTTTCCAGATAAACCCTTGTTTTAGAACTGCCCATCTGAGATAGTACTGTGCAATATACAGTCCACATGGGTTCCAGAGTCAACCAACTATGGATTCATTCAACCAATAGCTTATTGAAAATATTTTTTGGGAAAAAAAATGGCTCCTAAAAAAAGAGTTAAGTGGTCAAAGCAAAGGCCAACAGAGAGTGTAAAGTGCTATTTAAATAGTATTTACATTGTATTAGGTATTATAAGTAAGCTAGAGATTATTTAAGGGAGCTCTGGTAGCGTAGTGCCTAAGGCACTTGACTGCTAACCAAAAGGGTGGTGGTGCAAACCCACCAGCCACTTCCCAGAAAGAAGGTTGGGCAATCTACTTCCGTAGTAATACTGCCTTGAAAACCCAAGGAGGGGTCTCTATGGGTCTGATCCAACTCCATGGAAATGATTGTGTTTCATTTTTTTAGAGATGATTTAAAGTGTACAGGAGGACGTATATAGGTTATATGCAAATACTATGCCATTTTATATAAGGGACTTGAGCATCTGAGGATTTTGCTATAGGGGAGGGGAGAAGAAAGTGGGCCCTGGAACGAATTCCCTGCAGATACTGAAGGATGGCTGTATATTACTGTGATCATGATCACCAAGGCCAGTGGTGATGCAGTGGTAGAATTCTTCCCTTCCATGTGGAGGGCTGGGTTCAATTCCAGGCCAGTGCTCCTCAGGCACAGCCACCATGTATCTATCAGTGGAGGCCTGTCTGTTGCTATGATGCTGAACAAGTTTCAAGCAGAGCTTCCAGACTAAGGCAGACTAGGAAGAAAGGCCTGGCAATCTAGTTCCAAAAATTAGCCAGTGAAAACCCTATGGATCACAATGGTTCAATCCCATTGTGCATGTGGTCACTCTGAGTGGGGGACCAACTTGACGGCAGCTACCAACCAGAATTAAGATCATTATCTTCTTCATTGTACAGAGGAGAAAACTGGGATTCAAGGAAGTTAAGAAACTTGCCCACGATCTTGCAGCTGGTAAGAGTCAGAGTTGGGATTTGAACTCAGTGTACGTGGCCCCAGAGTCCAACCTGGACCAAGTACCACTTTCACTTGACAGCACTAATGCACACTCACTCTCCTTGCAAGAAACCATATCTCAGCAGTCTGCTCATCTGGGGACCTCTTGTAGCAACTCCCAAGGTGCCTAGTGCATGGAGGTGTCTCAACATACATGATCAGAGAATAAAAGGACAACCATCCACACCTTCCCCATTGCCTCCCTCCCCAGATAAACTCACACAGGTGCACTGAAGTGCACTAATTCGCCCTTCACCACTGCTTGAGGAAGGAGAGATCGGCCTATTTGCTTCTTGCATTGAAATATTTTCACTTTGCCTTGAAGGGGCCCATATTTTCCTGTGGTCTAGCCACATTGCATGATTTATGTCCTTTCATTTCCGGCCTTGTTCTAATCAACCAGTGCAATTAAAGGTGATATTATTTAATGAACCAAAGATGGTTTCCACACATATTCCTACATCTCATTCAATAACATGCATTTTCGGCATCTGTGTGCTCAATCGAACTACCTCTTCAGCTATCATAACTCCTGCTCACACTAATAACAACCATGACTTCCTACTGTCCCATGGTTGCACAAACACTACTCCAGTGGCCTTATGGATTAATTCAGTCTTTGCAGCTACCCTATGAGGCAGATATGAGTGTTGTCTTCTTTTTCACAGCTGGAACGACTAAGGTGCAGAGGGATTCATTAACTAGCTCAAGTTCATACAGCTACAAAGTGGCTGAGGTGGGATTTGAACGTAGGCCATCTGGCTCCAAACCTCTTAGGCTTGATGCTAGTATCCCTACCTTTACCATCACCCAGGACAATTCAGCTAATACACAATACATTACAGTCACCTCCAACGAAGACCAAATTTAAACCAAGGAAGAGCAATAGTGAAGAAAGGTCGAAATATGAGATAAGCAAAACCATCTCCTGTAACAGGCTGTCTAGGCTGTCAACATCTGGATTTCTCTAAGCTTTAGAAACATGTTCTTTTGGGATTTCAAACGAGGTAGTAGGTCTCAGATTTGATCTGTGCAGTGAGTGGCAATAATTGAGTTTATGCATGTAGCCCACTAATTGTTTGCAAAACAATAACTAAATAAGCTCCTGAACAATACTTTTGTAAGAATGCATTACTGGGCAAGTGCCACAAAAGCATTGTCTTAAATTATGTTGCTCAAATCTCCATCACTGAAATGTGTAAGGAGACTGCTGTGGGGTGTGTGAGAAAAAAAAAAAAATTCTTACATCCTTGCACTTGTCCAACAAGGCATCTTGCTTTCCCAGGGCATACTGATATTTGTCAGAACTCGTTTAATTATAGCTGCTCTTGGAGGGCTCTGGATGGAGTCTGTGACCTTTGGAAGTCTCTCAGAGCTCCATGACAATGAGGGAAAGCAGTCACCAGTCCAGCTTCGCTCGACTTGGGGTTAGCTTACTTAGTAGCAGCTATTCCACTAAGAGCCTCCAGCTGCATTTGGCAGTTAATGGATCATTTGGAGAGAGTCTTTGGATATTCCTGTTGGTATTGAAGGCTCGGGGAAATTAATTCATTAACTGATGGCATTCCCATGTAATGTTTGAATCCCTGACGATGATAAGAATTATGGCAGTGACTCTATAAAGCAGGGTCACTGATTTCCAAGAATTGAGACTGAAACCAATGAATTTGTTTGTAAGAATTTTCCAAATGAACCCCAAAGTCAATTAAGTTCAATCATCTGGCACTCCAGAATCAAAGATACGGAAGCAAACATCCACCTGCATCGCTGAGAACATTGATCTGATTTCTCTCTTCAATTTCATGAGTAGTAACCTACTCTTTAGAAAGCAGCAAATACCCCTATGGCATGATAGAAACTTACCATCTTTTGAGCATTCTCGTCGGTAATATTGGTGTTATAATCCCAAGAAGCAAGTGAACTTTGATAAGACAGGTTTTCGGCTTCTTGGTTAAACTTCTCCAGAAAGGTCCCGGCCAAATCTTCAGTGGTGGCCTGAGCAGCAGCTGCTGCAACAAGGCTGAGAAGGTGCCAGAAAGAGGCTGACATCTTTCCCTGAGCGCCCAGATCCGTCCACTGAACAATATCCCTGGAGTAAAAACGCCTCATGAGTTTTTCTCTCTCATCAGCCTTTGAACTTGGGTTGGGCACTGAGCAAGGAAAAAAAAAAAAAGAAGAAGAAGAAATAAAAAAAGAAAACATAGTCAACAATCTGCTGAACTACTGCAGAGTTCACCCCGGAGAGGACAGACACATAAAGAGATTTTAGAATGATTTTTTTTTAAAGTAAATCAAATAAACAAGTGTTATCCATTAATCCTAGAAAGCCACCGCACTCCTAGCACTTTATGGCCAAATCAAAACTTTTCCATATGGTTAATATGTTACCAAAAAGCTGTTAAAGATACCCTGAAGGTGCTCTAATTGGACAGTGACGGAGAGGCCTATGATTAGGGACCACAGGGGTAAGTTTGTTGCTGGTATGCTTTTCTGACAAATGCATTCATACTGAGTGATGCCCCCTTTCTTTTCATTTCAGGCTCATATTCACAGAAATCCTCTACTTGGGAAGCCTTTCCCCTTTCTAAATAAACAGCTCAGCCCTAGTTCTTGTGGAATTCATTAATTCTTATTCTGATAACCTCTCATTTCCATGGCCATTTTTAAAAATGGTTTAAGACCATCCTGAACTCCACAGGCTTATGCCCCTGGTCTGGTTTTGGAAAGTTTAAGAAGGTTCATCTTGCCATTCTCAGCTGACCATGTTAAACACTGGATCTGTGACACACTGCCCCTCCCTCTCATTCACTTACCTCTTCAAAACTCAGTTGCAGTCACAAGGAAGGAAGGATAATGCCACCATAGGGTACGAAATCCAAAGAGTGTCCCTATGACATTCTGGCCATCCATAGCCGTGTGATCACGGCAACATGAGGTTTGGGGAGGTCTCAGGGGTTATCCTGTGGGGTTTCAGGAGCTGACTTGGTGTCCTCATGCCTGGGGTGTAGACACGAATGTCATAGAAAGAGGAGAGGAGTCAGTGTAAATGGCAGGGCTCATGGGCCTGTTTGACTGTGGTTGTGAAACTTTCACACAGGGAAACATTTCTTCACCCAGAAAAACAAGTTTCCCTAGTTCAGGTGAAGTGACGGTGACCAGTTGCCGTCAGAGTGAATTCCAACTCATGGCAAGCCCACGTGTGCAGAATCGAACTACGCTCCAGAGGGTTTTCAAGGCTGTGACTTTCCAGGAGCAGAATGCCAGGCCTTCCTTCTGAGGCACCTCTGAGTGGGGTCGAACTGCCAATCTTTTAGTCAATTGCCAAGCACTTAACCATTTGTGCTACCTAGAGGCTCCGTGAAATGGCAGTAGTCAAGCATTAGTAATAAAAGCTCCCAGTACTTCCCCTTATTCCAAAGTTACATATATCAGTGTAACATAGGGGAGAAAACAATGATAAGTAGCCCTGTTTAAAGTGATTTCCATCCAATTATCTCATGTGAGCATCACAATAAGCTATAGGTGAATATCATCGCCATTTTACAGACTGTAAAACTGAGACTCAGTGAGCTTAAATAAATTGCCAAACCTCACTCATGTCATGGAGCCGGGACGTGAATCCATGCAGTCTGATTCTAGAATACAGGCACCTAACTAGTTGTAGGCAACTCTCTGAAAGCAATAACGGAAGTAGATAAAGACCAGCCGAGGGATGCCTACCTTCAGTGACGATGATGGATTTGGTTTTACCACATAAAAAGAGATGGATCAGTCCTGCCCTTGACAAGCATTGAAATACGCGAGTGTTTGAAGACAAAAAAGTCATTGACAAATTGAAGACATAATGATGAAGAGTGGAACAAGAAAGTGAGATGGGAAAACTATCAGTGTGGAGAGAGAATGAGAGCCTCCCCCTTATTCGAGAAAGCTGACATCAGTGCGCTGCTACCACGCAGTAGGACAGAAATCAGGCAAGAGAAGGGCAGACTCTGAACAAAGAGTTGGAATGCTAGTCTAAGAAAAGCTGAAACAGAACTCCATGCAGGCCACTTCCTGAATGAGGTGCTTGGGTTTTGGGGGAAAAAAAAATGGGAGTAGTCTCAATTCAATGCATCGAGGCACAAAATAAGATTAACATGATCAAACTGAAATGGAGGAAGTGAGACATGAAATCTGAAAGCTGCAAACAGATGGGCAAGGAGCCCGA
>NW_006921947.1:3367990-3374443 GCF_000298275.1 Orycteropus afer afer
TTTTTTTGCAGTATGGTTTCCACTTAGAAAAAATATCCCTGGTCCATTAGGAATTTGCTAGGAATAAGTCAAGTGCTGCTTACCCCATTTCTTTCTTATAAACAACTACAACAGTAGAATAAATCCAAAGAGAATATATGTTCCATTCCAATAAGAAACTTAACAGAATGTAAATCCAAATGCCACTAAAACAACTACAGAAGTTCAGAATTAGGCAGTCCTCTGATCAAGAAAGGAGCTCTGGTGGCATAGTGCCTAAGGCACTTGACTGGCGGTTCAAACCCATTAGCCACTCCTCGGAAGGAAGGTTGGGCAATCTACTTCTGGAGTGATACTGCCTCAGAAACCCAAGGAGGGGTTGCTATAAGTCAGTCACTGAGTCTGATCAAGCATGATTCATATACAAAACAACAGAGAATCTGTATTCAATAATTGTTGTTAGTTGCCATCAAGTCAACTTAACCAACGGTGACCCCATGTATACAGAGTAGAACTCCTTCATAGAGTTTTCCAGGCTGTGACCTTTTGGAAGCAGATCTCCAGACCTGTCTTCCGGGGCACCTCTGGCACCTTTCAGCTAGTAGTTGAGAAATTAACCACTTGGGGCTTAACTCCTTATTCAACAACTATCCAGCAATGATTTGCTAAGTACCTCTTGTATAGCAGACATTACTCTAGATATTGAATATGCATTAATGAATAAGACAGGAAAAATGCCTGTGCACATAGTATTCTAGGAGGTAGAGGTGGGGGTGAGAAACACAAAGGAGAGAAATGCTATGACTTGTAACAGGAGGATAAGGGAATGGAGAATGATGGGGTGGGGAGAGAGATTTCCTATAAGAAGGGCCTCTCTGAGAAGACAACATCAGAGCAGAGGCCTGAAGGAAGAGATGAAAGTCGTGTGGCTGTCTGGGGGATGACTGTTTTGGCCAGAGGGAACAGGAATGTGAAAGTGTAGGCACATCTCAAGAACATCAGAGGAGGTTGTGACTGGGGCTCCATGCCCAGGGCAAAGTGGCAGGAGGTGAGCTCTGAGAAGGAACAGGGGGCCAGATCAGGAGGACCTTGGAGAAAATTGTAGGACTTTGGCTTTTACAGTGAACAAGATGGGAGGCCATGAGAGGTCTTCAAGCAGAGAAGTGACCTGATAAATGTTTTCATAGGATCCCTCTGACTGCTGCCTTGAGGATAAACACTCAGGGCATAAGGGGAGAAGCAGGAAGACCAGTGAGGGAGCTACTGCAGCAGCCCAAACGGGTTGAAAAAAGCTTAATATGAGCTATAAGTTCAACTTGACTGCCCAAGAAAAGGCGACTCCACCTTAGACTATCTCAGACTTTGAAAAAAGAAGTGTTCGGTATAAAATAATCTAGAGCACCATGTTCATTTCTGAGGACTGGAATGTTCGACACAGGAATGTATCTAGAGGAAAATAAATAAGAGAGCAGATAGGTCAATAAATAATGTAAACTTGAAGCACATTTCTGCCATGGAAGAGAAGGCTTAAGAGTTCATCACTGCTCCATTGAGGGAAATGGGAAAGAAATGAAAGTAAATGACTCCCTTCCAATACTTACAGAAAATGTCTTTGTTGATTGCACCCACTTTGCACCAGCCTGCGTAATGACCTTCACAGCTGTGAATTATCCTATCCCTTTTATAATGAAGGACACTGAGCTTCTGAGAGCTCCCACAATTGGCCCAAATTCCCACAACTGGTATGTAGTCGAGCTGGATTTGAGGCTGTTTAAGAGACCTCTTCTCTCCCTGGAAGGCCCCTGGGTGGTGCAAACAGTTAGCACTCGGCTACCGATCAAAAGGAGCTCTGGTGGCACAATGGTTAAGCTTTCAGCTGCAAACTGAAAGACTGCTGGTTCACCACTCCTGTGGCTTCCAGCCAAACAAAAGACAGGTATATGAGCTGAACATTCACATTAAGTAGACACACTTCTTGGGGAGATCAGTCATGGGAGAATAGAAGGGCAGTGTATGCACAGGGAGACAGCTCAGGGGACAGGAGTGCATGGGAGGAAGGACACAGGGAAGAGGTGGGAATGGGGAGGAAGTAGGAGGGGAGCTGTTGCACTGTGGGAGATGACAGCTAATGTCATGAGACAAAGTGTATGTGAGCTGCTGTATGGAAAGTGAATTTGCTCTGTAAACTTTCACCCAAATCACAATAAAAATTTAAAACAACAACAACAAAAAGATTGTTGGTTCAAACCCACACAGTAGCTCCACAAGAGAAAGACCTGACAATCTGCTCCCATAAAGATGATAGCCTGGAAAATCATAGGGTGCAGTCCTGTTCTGTCACATGGCATCACTATGAGTTGGAGCCAATTCCATGGAATACAGTAAAGACAATTAATTGAAGGGTTGGCAATTGGAACCTACTCAGAGGCACCTCAGAAGAAAGGCCTGGTGATCTGCTTCCGTAAAGACTACAGCCAAGAAAACCCTATGAACCAGTTCTGCTCTGTAGCACATGGGGGGCAGCCATGAGCTGGAATCCACTCCATGGCAATGAGTCTGGTTTGGTTTTGGTTTTTGCTCCGCAGTCATCTGTTAACCACATGTAGGTCTAGCAGGTCCTCACCTAGTCAGAGAATAAGCAGGCCTCAGAAGCCCAACTCAAGCTTACTGCATTGATTATACCAGCTTTACATTTTTCAAAAAGCCTTTTAGGTAGAAATCTTTCTAAAATATGTTCCATTTTAATCAAGCTGTTGCCTGAATGTTGTATTACATCCCTTTGAATTTTTCTTTGCAGATGATTCAGAGTCATCATCTTGAATATTGTTTACTGGCTAAGCTATAATGTGACAAATGTCCTCGGACCTTATATTAAATGGCTCCAGACAGCTCTACTGCTATTCAATCTGCTGTCTCAGCAGGTTCTGAGTTCACTGTCACTTCATAGACTATCAATTTCCAGTAACCCTGCCCACTGCAAATCCTCTCCCTGTTACTGGTCTGCTGTCTGCTAAAACCCAAAGGGAAACCAGATAACCAGGGAGTTCAACCAGAAATCTCCCACTTCATAGGCTTAAACCTAAGGGTGGGTCTTCCCTCTCCTCGAACAAAGTGCATAGACTTTGAGATATCTATTTCTCTTACTACTCCACTTTTTATATACCTCCATTGAGTCATAAGTGGTGAGGTTGCCAAATAACTAACAAAAACTTCCACTTGCCCCTCAAGGAGAGAGAATAACTTTGGTAAACAGAGAAAAAAGGGATATTTGGTGCTATTTCTTGTCTTAAAATTGATAGGGTCATGCCTCTGACAGGAAGAAGGAGAGGAACCAGGAATAGATAGCACAGAGAAATTTAAATCTGCTTGCATGACCAAGAATCATTTGCCTTTAGTACAATTGACCACCTGTTTAATCACATAAAGTGGATTTATATGTGGTTTACAGATGCATACCAAGTTGGCCTTTTAGCCTTAGTGAAAGGATACAGCTCTTTCCTGTTTACATTTCTACTTACATGGATGTCCCTTTTTCCTACAGATTGAGCAAAGATACCTTCATTAAACAAATTGACACAGATTTTCAACAGACAGAATCCAAATTTGTGAGGGTAAACTGTGGATTCTGGGGAGATTGCAATGATTCTGGTCTGAATTTATGTTAGTACAGTTGTTGCCACAGTAACCGTAATTTATTTCCACATCTAGACTGTACAAAATATCAGGTAACACTAGAGCAAGGGGATCACTAGTATAAACTTCTATCTAGAGCCTTAAAAGCCATTGTAAATACTTGAGTCTTTATCCTAAGTGAAATGAGGAGCCATGGTTGAGATTGAGCACAGGAGTAGCATGATCTCACTTACATTTGAAAGCATCACTCGGGCTTCTGTGCAGAGAAGACTACGGGAGGGCAAGATAAGGAAGGGAGACCAGGCTATTACAATAATCCAGGTGGGATATGATGGCGGTTTGATGGTAGCAGTAGCGTTAATGAGAGGTGGTTGGATTCTGAATACATTTTGAAAGTAAAGCCAACAAGATTTGCTGATGAATTGGATGGAGGGTAGGAAAGAGAGAAGAGTCAAGGATCACTCAAAGGTTTGGGGGTTGAACAATTGGGAGGATAAGTTTGGCATCAATTTAGATGAAGAAGGTTTCAGGTAGAGTAGGTTTGGAAGGAAGACTAAGAATTCAGTTCAGTTCATGGTATCTGCTGGAAATCCAAATGAACATGTTGATAAGGCAGCTGGATATACAAATTTGGAGTTTAACAGAGAAATCGGGTCTAGAGATATCAATTTGGGAATTGTCAGCTTGACATGGGTAGTCAAATATATCTTCTCAGCTAAGATCAGAACAGAAAAATAGCTTACTTTTTCAGGAGCCCTGGAAAATATTACTTAGTCTAGACCTCAGCAGGGACATGGGATGGAAAAACTGACAGAGGGGGGATTACTTTAAACAAGTTCTCCTTCAGAGGAGCCGTGCATGGACTGAACAGGGAGGGGACAAAAAGGAATCTGGGGAAATTGGCCACAGCGTCACAGGTCCTCACTGGTTGACGGCAAAATAGGCTAGCTCAGTAACACGGGGTGGTTGAGATGAAGCAAGGTGCATGTTCAGGGAAGACAGCTGACGTGAGAGATAGTCAAAGTCAAATGGCTTAGATCCAATTCAAGTCAAGGTCACCACATTGGTCAGCATTAAGACCATGGAAGATTCCTTTGGGAACCAACTTCTGCCTCTCAGCTAGAGTCTGATGGTGACTGAAGACTGACATTTTAGTTATAGCTTCCTAACTGACTCTCAATATTTTGGGATAAAGCTTCATCTTTACTGTTCTCTCCCTCAGTCTTCAGGTTGAGTAGAAGAGCCATGTTCTCTTATCCAACTGGAAACACTCAAAAGATGTAGTTGTCTTTTTGGGTTCTAGCAGTCTTAGAGATTTATTGTACCCTTCTCTCCCCATACTCTAAGGGATTTGCATGATCTGGGACATCAGTAGGACTTGGCCAAGGCTAGTTACTGACTCCAACCTTAACCTCCCTATTCTCTCAGAGAATCTTTTCCACCAAGCTGTGTAAAGGAGATCTCACAAGGAGTTAATGGCATAATATCCATATAGAAAGACTTGTACTAATGCCTAGATTTGTCTTAGGAGTGCTGATCAAGAGTATTACCTCCTGATTTTACTAAAAACTATTTTTGCCTCTTGCCAATCTGACAACTCAGGATTTTAATAATATTATGATTCTAGTTTTTAATGGGTGAAGGAGTGGAGCTCAAGGTACCTGATCACTCTATTAAAATTGAACCAGAACCATAGATAGATAGACACACAAACAGACAGATAGAGACTATTTAGGTATCTTCCATCCATTGTTTTCCTCCATGAAACTTACCACCATCTGTTACACTATACTGACAACTAACTACATGTTTTACTTGTTTATTGTCTGTCTCTCCCAACCAGAATATAAGCTCCAAGATGGCAGGGATGTTTCTGTTCTTGTCATTGCCATATTCCCAGGTGCTTAGAAAAGTGCCTGGCACATACAGGCGCCCACTAAATATTTATTAAATGAAGATATTTTATATAAACTTGGTAATAAGGAGGAGGAGGAGTGTTGCTCACCTGTGTAGCCTGTATGTGGCATAATTCTTTTTAAATGATGTATATTTTATCTGTTTATTTGCCTATGCATAGGAGGTGATGGCTAGAAGTAAGCATCAACTGAAAACAGGTGAAACATCTTTTTTCTAGAATAGGATGCGATGTGGAAGCTATGGTTAAAATTAATATGGAGGAAGATATGGAAAAAATGTAACATGATTACAATTAGCCAGGAACTTGGCTTAATGCTTTACACGTGGTAAGTCACTAGATCCACCAAATAACTCTGTAAGGCAGGGAAGTTATCACCTTTTTATAGATGAGGAAAATGAAGTTTAGCTCCATCCAGCTGCTTCTTCCAAGGTCAGGCTATTAATTAATAAGTAGCAAAGACAAGAGTTGAATACTCGTCAATCTTTCCCTGAGCCAGATATCTCAACATACAACCAATGTTTTAGGCAACAATAGAAGTGAAGACATTCTGGATTTCTAGGAGATGTATCATCTTTATGTCACAACTACAGAGTGTCAAAGCTCGTGTTGACTGTGAAACTGGACATCAAAGAGCAGAATAACAGCAATGGAAATCTCTCCCATTGGTTTCATTAATAATTTTGATTTTATTACTGTGTGAAATGTATTTATCTACTTTTTTTATTTTGAACACTACATTGATTCTTCACTCTTGCCTATGGCCATGAGCTAGCATTCATTATCTTGCAGCTACAGTTCCTAGGTGACCAGAGAGAGGATATTTTTCCAATGTTGTTGTTGTTGTTGTTATGTGCCGTCGAGTTGGCCCCGACTCATAGCGACCCCTCCTTGGGTTTCCGAGGCAGTATCACTGCGGAAGTAGG
>NW_006921947.1:3374543-3382845 GCF_000298275.1 Orycteropus afer afer
GTGCCGTCGAGTTGGCCCCGACTCATAGCGACCCCTCCTTGGGTTTCCGAGGCAGTATCACTGCGGAAGTAGGATTGCCCAACCTTCCTTCCGAGATTCTTCCAATAGGGATAGCAAAATGGCGTGTTTCAGAAAATAACAAAAGAAACCAGAAACAAGTATTCTAGACCAAGAGTCAGGAGGTGCTCTGAACTCTTTAAACTGAGTCAGTGAAATACAGGGCTGGTAATTCCAGCAGTGCTAGTTTATTCCATACTCTGGAGGTGCTATGAACCCAAAAGTTTAGAGTGCCATGCAAGCATTGATCTACAGGTGGATAGATGGATGGACAGGCTGAACAATCAGGTATATCTAGGCAGGGGGGAGTGTGCCCATGACCATATATAAGGATGGCAGACAATGTTTCTACCAGTGTATTTGTATGAGCTGTAAGAATGTCCAGGTGTATAGTAGAGCTGACAAGGGACAAGCTTGTGGTGACTTCTTGGTCACAGTCAGCTGTGACTTGCTTGCTGGAGGGAGCAAGTAGTTGGACCTGTGGACCATGGTCGCAGGGGACATCAAGCTTAATTTGGCATAACATACTACACAAAAACATTATTCTACATCCTACTTTGGTGAGTAGCGACTGGGGTCTTAAAAACTTGCAAGCAGCCATCTAGATGCAACAATGGGTCTCTCCTCTTCCAAAACAAAGAAGAATGAAGAAAAGCCAAGACACATGGAAACAATTAGTTCAAGGGACTGGTAGAACATGCAATCCTCAGCCTATATGACCATGAGACCAGAAGAACTAGATGGTACCTGGCTACCACTGTCAACGACTTGGAGCAGGAAAGGTGCAGGAGATCCTGGATAGAGTGGTAGAACAATGTGGAACAGAATTCAAAAGCATAAAAAAGGACCAGGTTTGCTGGTCTAATAGACCCTGGTGAGATGACCACTGAGACTATGGCCCCTGGCTATCCTTCAGGTCTGAAATTGAACTCACTCCTGTGGCTTCCAGCCAAATAATAGACAGGCATATGGGCTGACTATTACATCAGGTAGATACACTCCTTGGAGCTATTAATTGTGGGAGAACAGAAGGGCAGTGTTTGCACAAGGAGACTTTGGGGGCAGGAGTGTATAGGAGGGAAGGATATGAGGAAGAGGTAACTATGGGGAGGACGTAAGAAGAGAGTTGTTATTTTGTGGGAAATTGCAGTCAATGTCATGAGACAAAATGTGAATGAATTGCTGTATGGAAAATGAATTTGTTCAGTAAACTTCACCAAATCGTAATTAAAAAAAAAAATTTAGAGTGCTATCAAAATTCTATGCTATTCCTTGAGGAGTTTTTGTGCCTTAAAGATCATCCTTATATCCAGTCACTGTTGTTGTTGTTGTTATGTGCCATCGAGTCGGCCCCGACTCATAGGGACCCCTCCTTGGGTTTCCAAGGCAGTATCACTACGGAAGTAGGATTGCCCAACCTTCCTTCCGAGGAGTGGCTGGTGGGTTTGAACCGCCAGCCGTCTGGTTAGCAGGCAAGTGTCTTAGCCACTATGCTACCAGAGCTCCCTATCCAGTCACTAGCTTCAGCAAATATGAGGTAGACAAGTAACCACAGACCTAGTAAAAGGCCGATTATTAGCTAAACTGAAAAGCTGCTCTGGCAGTCATGTTCAGCAGTGACAATTGTTTCAGGAGAGCTAGGATGAGGTAATTATGACTGGAGTTCTCAGAGGTGCCACACCTATTTACAAGTTTGGTACCGGAAGAGATGTGCTTATCGCAGAATAAATTATTCAACACCAGTTAGAGAGAAATAAGGTAACTCTATGAATCACAAGTCCTTTGGGAGTGTCTGGAAGGTACAACCCAGAACTATGTTGAACTATGTTGACTATTTGAGAATTTGAGAGGCCATTTCCATTCCCCATGGGATGATGATGTCATTCCAAATTTCTATGTAATATATTTCATTCATAACTAATGGTTGAATGGCCAAGCCAAAAGAGAATATATGATCAAAATAATGCTGAGAAACCAGAAACAACTCAGTGCTGTCAAGATACTCCACTATGTCATAATCAACAGAAAATAACATTCCTTAACTCCTGAGATTGAAAAATGGTTATTGCAAAGACAGAGTGGCATGCAGAGTGAATAATAATGATTCAACAAGGTATGGAATTTTTTTCTTTTCCTTTTGTACTCTTCTCTGACACTCATTATTTAAGAAAGGAGTGTATTAACAGCAGTGGTGCTGGCAGGATTGTAAGCCTCAAGGCTTGGGAAGCCTTCTTCTTTCAAGGTATCAGAACTCTAGAGAGCTAGACAGAATTCAGAAGGAAGCTTGATCTTGTCTATAGGACCAGAGAAGGGAGCTAAATTGGGACTTTGACATGGTGTTCTAAATTGTTCTGGAAGACTGGTCCTCTGCCCAAGAATACTAGAGTTTATTTGATTGCAGGATTCCTTTGTCCTCCCTCTCTCTGGAACCTAAGGAAGGAGGAGATGTGAATGAAAGTATAAGAGACTATAGACCCACCCCAGTTCCCAGAATCAAGGAAATGACGAGTGGATAAATCACAATGTAAATTCTTGGGTGCCTAACATCTAAGCTTCAAGGAATAGCAATTCGATTATATTAAAAGTTAAAGAGCAAAAACTACTCCAATCTTGAACCCACATGAATATACAGACATGGAATTATAAGAACTTTCAAATCAAAATCTCTTGGCTTTTGATGATGCAGGAGCTGTAATGTCAACATGAATGTGTAAAAACTGGAAGTGGGTTGGGTAAGAAATATCCTTCCTATTACTTCATTCTTTACCACCAAAGACCCTCCTTGTAAGATTTTCTAACCTGTCCTCAATCTTGTTTTGGTTCTCTTGTGCTGCTCTAACAGAAAATAGCACAGATGGGTGGTTTAAAACAAACAGGAGTTTACTCTCTTACAATTTAGGAGGCTAGAAGTCCAAGTTCAAAGTGCCAACTCTAAGGGCTTGGGCTTCAACTCTGCCTCTTGTTCCCAGCCCACTGAAGCTGGAAGCTTCTTTTAACTCAGGCAGCTGCTGGCTGCTGAGACCAACAAACCCAAGGTTGACAAATAAAATGACACAGTCCCAAAATTATCAAACAACACAGCAGGCCACTGGTTCAAGTCCAGGAACAATCCTAAGATCGGCAGATAATGGCAGGCTGCTGAATGAAGACTTGGCTACATGCAGGGTCAAAGTGTGCCAAAAAGTTAGAGACATTTCTCAAAGCTTCTCATATACTGGAAGAAAACCACATCCCTGAGGAACTACTCAGCTGCTCCAGTAGATTCTACCATGGAGTTGATTCCCAGTCTCATTATGGGGAATAACTACATCCAGCTGCCCAGTCACTCAAAACCAGGCCCAGCCAAGTTGACACACAACTTGACTACCACAAATCTCATCAGGGATCTTCTTTGGCTGGGAAATTTGTTTAGTACTTATAAATTACAGACCATAAATTGTAGAGCAGCATTGCATTTTTTTTCTCTGACCAGTCTCTGTGTGGTAAGTGTTAGTATGTTAATGTGGATCCCATCCAGAAAGGAATTGGACCCCTATGGCCTTGGAATTTGGGTAATGTCATTGTGCTACAAGATATTATTTTGGAGTTCAGTGATTCCCAATGTTTCAATATTGGTTTATATAATAGCAGGCAAGGCCTCAGCTACGTCTACACAGATGAGATCATTAAGTAATTGTGAAAATTGAAAACTTAAGAATACACTTGAAGGAATTTTCATAGTGAGTATATTCCTGTGCTCAGCCTTTTCACTGATTTGGTGGTTGGTATTGCCCAAAGTCTTTTTTTGCCTCTCCTAGATCAACCCTGGGCTCTCCCAAACTTTGGGGGCAGGAGTCAGTTACAGCTCACTGGGCAGCATGATCATAGTCAGGAGTTATTTCAGAATCTTATCTGAGTTTATTTGATCAGTGAGTCCTTAGGCACAAGTTCTATATTCAATACGAACCTAAAATCCAGAGATACATCCAAACACTTCCATAAGACGTCACTGGAAGACCCATGATGCAGAGATGAGCCAACCAAGTTGAGGCCAGCATAGAGCAGCCAGCCACCAGCTTTGCTGGCAGCTGACCACATGCATGAATGAGACTAGAAGAACTTTTCAGCTGAGCCCTGAGACAAAAGTGCCAACCCACAGAATATTGAGCTAAAAAAAAAAAATGTTTGTTGTTTCAAGCCACTGAGTTTTGGGGTCATTTGTTATGTAGCAAAAGCTAACTGATACATTACCTTAATATCTTCACCAAGCTCTTTCCAAATCATCTATTCAGTTAGGATGCTTTTGAGCTGCAAGTAAGAAAACACTCTTACTTGATGGGCTTAAACAATAAAGGAAATCTTATTAACACACATAAATCCAGAATTAGTTCATGTAGTGACTTAATGATATCATCAGAGAAATAAGTTTCTTCCATCTTTCCACTCTGCCACTCTCAGCATATTGACTTCTGCTCTGAAGAAGGTCCTCCTCATAGTCACAAAATGGCTGTGTTCATTCTAGGCAACACATCTAGAAATGACAACATATCATGGAAGAAAAAAGAGGAACTTTCACGAATCAATGTCTTTTTCCCACGTTGAAAAGACTAGAAGACAATTGAACTGGGATTCGAATCTTATTGTCTGTCTTCAAGCCCAGACTCTTTGTGGTCAGAAAGGGCTTTTTGAGATAGTTCTTAATACAGGCATGGAGAACAGCGACAGCCAGGGCATGAAGAAGCATGAGAGGTGTGGTTGGACAGTCCTACAGATATTCTCTTGATAACGGCAAACTTGTATGGGCTATAAGCCTTGTTGCTTCTTGCACTTCTTATACTTGACTTTTCTTCATAATTTCTCCTGAGGAGGCCCAGAATGTTCAGGAATAGAGAGTAATTGGAGATCATAGATTCCAGATAACAACCTCAGATGGTATGGAAGTTAATTTCTTCTCTTCAAAGCATGTCTAGAGATCAGGAAGGCTACAGTTCCCCACAGCAAAGTATTATCTGATTCCAAATGTCAACAGTGCTGAGGTTGAAGAGGCCTAATCTAGATAGCACTGAGTAGTGATCTCAAAAACCAACGTGTGTGCATGATTCTGCATCTCCACATCTCCAGCAGAACCAAGAAAAGAGTCAATTACCTTCTCCCAGCAGCAAAGCTACCGAGGCATTCAAGCGCAAGGTATCTGATCCTGTTTGAAAGTGTATATGCAGTGGGCTCAATAACAAGTACCTGTATTAGGCCAAGAGTCAGTCATTTGAACAAAACAAGGATAGCGCATGGTTTAAAATCAGGAAATGTGTGTGTCAGCGTTGTATCCTTTCACCATACTTATTCAATCTGTATGCTGAGCAAATAATCCAAGAAGCTGGACTATATGAAGGAGAACACGGCATCAGGATTGGAGGAAGACTCATTAATGACCTGCAGATGACACAGCCTTGCTTGTTGAAAACCAGAGGACTTGAAGTAGGTACTGATGACCAAAACTCCAGCCTTCATTTCAGTATGTTCACCTCAACATAAAGAAAACAAAAATCCTCACAACTGGACCAAGGAGCAACATCATGATAAATGGAGAAAAGATTGAATTTGTCAAGGATTTCATTTTACTTGGAGCCACAATCAACACCCATGGAACTAGTAGTCAAGAAATAAAATTATATATTGCATTGGGCAAGTCTGCTCCAAAAGACCCTTTTAAAGTGTTAAGAAGCAAAAATGTCCCTCTGAGGACAAAGCCATGGCCATGACCCAAGCCATGGTCTTTTCAATTGCCTCATATGCATGCAAAGGTGGACAATGAATAAGGAAGATGAAAGAATAGATGCATTTGAATTATGGTGTTGAAGAAGAACACTGAATATACCATGGGCTACCAGAAGAACAAACAGACCTGTCTTGGAAGAAGTACAGCCAGCATGTTCCTTAGAATCAAGGATGGTGAGACTTCATCTCTTGTACTTTGGTCATGTTGTCAGAAGGGACCAGTCCCTGGAGAAGGACATCATGCTTGGTAAAGTAGAGGGTCAGCAAAAAAGAGGAAGTCCCTCAACAAGGTAGACTGACACAGTGGCTGCAACAATGGGCTCAAAGATAGCAACAATTGTGAGGCTGGCACAGGACCGGGCAGTGAACTGGGGTCTAATGTGTCTATGAGTTTTTCATTTCAACCCCTGCCTCTCTTTATGGGTTGCAGTATAGGTTGAGAAGAACTAGTAAGACTGTTGAGGAAGAAAGTAATTATGATTGTTTTGAAATAGAGGAAAAGGAAAGGCTACTTTTGCCTTGAATTTGTTGACATCAGTATGTAGGAGATATAATCCAGACAGCTCTTTTTCTCCCGAGGAAAGAACAGGAAGCAATGGGCTGAAAGGACAACACGAAGACTCCTGTTCAGTCCTAAGGGAGAACTGCTTGACAGTGGTAGACTCTGACGCAGACTGCTGAAGGAGGTTGTGTAATCTGGGTCTCTGGAGGGTTTTCTAGGAGGGATTCTTGACCGAGAAGTGTTTGAGTGTGGCCCTGCCCAAAGGCTAAGGACATAGCTGGCCTCTGGGAATGAATTCAACCCCAAGTCCAGCTGTGGCCTCTTCTGCCCTCCCAACTTCCCACCCCCGCTTCCTCTGTAGGGGCCCTGGGCAGCCTAGCCTCCCGACTCCATTACTCCTTCCTTTTACTTCTAGCCCCTCCCAGAACCCCATCTCTCCTGGGCCTGGACAATTTCTGTTTTGTCTAGTTAAACCCAGGTAGTGGACAAGGTCCCCGGGTGGTGTTAATGGTTTGCATTTGACAGCTGACTACTAACCTAAGGGTTGACGATTTGAACCCCCCCAACAGTTCTGCAGCAGAAAGTCCTGAAGATCCGTTGCCATACAGATTCCAGCCAAGACAATTCTATGGAACAGCTCCACTGAGCACACATGGGCTTGTAACGAGTCAGAATCAACTCCACGGCAACTGGCTTGGTTTTTTAGGTGGTGGGCTAGTATACTATTCCTCCAGCTTTTCTCTATGTAAGACAATTTTTTATAATAAAAAACGGGAGGGAATTGAGGGCACATTGGGTGGGGCCTTGTTTCTATTGAGAGATTTGGGCTTCTACCCTAAGGAGCTCTGGTAGTGCTGTGGATAAGGAGGGCATTGGGCTGTTAACCAAAAAAGTCAACAGTTCAAACCCAGCAGCCTCTCTGCAGGAGAAAGATGTGGCAGTCTGCTTCCATAAAGATTTATATCCTAGGAAACCCTATGGGGATTGTTATGAGTCGGAATCGAGTCAACAGGAGTGGATTTAGGTTTGGTTTGGTTTACCCTGAGAAAAATAGGGAAACATGGAGCGATTTGAATAAAGGGATGGTATAGCCTGGCCTTCTGTTTTAAGGGGCTATGTCAGGGTTTTCTTCCTCCTTTTCAACGTGACACAATGTCAAGATGAGGAAAGCATGCTGATTGCAGCTTGACTGGAGGCCTCCAAAATACACCCTGCATGACCCACAAGAAAACCAAACCACACTCGCTACCACTGATTTGATTCCGACTCATAGCGAAACCCTCACTGGGTTTCCAAGGCTGTGAATCTTTCCAGAAGCCAGCCGCCCCATCTTTCTTCCACGGAGTGGCTGGTGGTTTAGAACCACTGACCTTTTGATTAGCAGCCAAATGCCTTAACTACTACACCACCAGAGCATAAAAGCATAAATAGCAAAGGCCCTAATCAAGTGAGAGCACAAGAATGCCCAACAAACAATTATCCAGAGTTCTAGTTAAATACAAAAGCAAAAATATGATCCTCCTTTTAAATAATTTCCAGTTGTGAAATACACCCAACCTGCGACCTCTCTATGCCATGGCCCATGGCTCTGTAGTTAGTTTGGATCAAAAATCATCCTGTGATCACCCTCCACAGTCCTCAGCCATGGGGTTCCAGGTGCCCCAATTCCAGTTCTCATTCTCCCTCAAGTACATGCTTGGCATGGCAAAGGTGACACGTCCAAGTTATTCCAAGAAGAGGAGTTGAGGAAAAACTTATTTACATGGTAATAAGCTAACAGTAGAACAATAATCTTTAAAACATAGACATCAAAAGTCACTTGAAACCTCTCATACAACTAATGAAAGATTTAAAACACCATGTGATTTGGGGAAAGATATTAAAATTCCTATCACCTTCCTTTCCTCTTGGGCTAAGAAGGACTAGTAACACTTGCCTTGTCTACCCAAAGGCCTATTGTGAGAACTGAATGAAATAAATAATGAAAAA
>NW_006921947.1:3383531-3385381 GCF_000298275.1 Orycteropus afer afer
CCATCAAATCAATTCTGACCCATAGTGACCCGCATTGGGTTTCCAAGGCTGTAACTGCTTCATCTTTCTTCCACGGAGCTGCTGGTGGGTTTGAACTCAACCTTTTGATTAGAAGCCACTTGCCTTAACGACTATACCACCAGAGTTCTACATCTATATGTATATATGTGCACATACACACATATTTATTTCTTTGTGTTGGAAGTTCAAATAGATAACATACATATACACGTGTGTGTGTGTGTGTGTATGTATATGCATTATCTAACTGAATTCCAACACAAAGAAATAAAGAATGACAAAACTCAGAAAAACTGCTTTGTATCCCTGTATAAACTTCTGGGAAGTTTTGTAAATTGCATTTTATTTGCAGATCTTTTGGAACATGCTGTGTCAAAGCACTGTTCTTACAATTGTAACGTGAGGCTCTCTGCACTCATTGTATTACTGAAACGAACCTTGATATTCCCCTTTATAGCTAGGCATCTGATAATCTAGCAAGCAAATGTTATAATATGTGCCAAGAATTTAATATAAACCTTAATCACCCTTGGAATGATGGCAAAGGAGTTAACATTGGCAAACTTCTGACACTTTTAACAGGATCTTAGTTCTTGTATTCTTCAGTTTAAATCTTCTTTAGCTCTTCAAAGAGTATGTTAGGTCACCTGGAATTGCCCCAAATGAAAGCCAAAGGCTTACCATATGAACGAATCATTCTACCATTGACTATGGCCCTGTCTTCCCAGGGACCTTTGAGTCCTTGCTTGTAGGAGCTCCTAGCAATGAAGAAATGGGGTGGGTGACCTATTCCCACATACCTGACAGACAAGTCACAGGCACCAATCCTCCATCTAAGAGTTGAAGTGTCATTAGCATTTGACCTGCACAAAGTTCTACCATTCTGATTAGTTAACTCAATAAAACTGCTTGCCCATCCAGCCAGATAAAATTTTTAAACTGAATTGCTTAGGAGGCCAGTTGATTCAAAAAAATATCAATTGGTTCAATGATAGTCATTGAGTCAAAAACAAACAAACAAACAACTTCATCATTTAAAAACATGATCATCATCACCTGATTAAGTGGAAGTTAAAAATATTGGGATAATTAGCTCAGTTCCCGTAGGTCTCTCTCTCTCTCTCTCTCTCTCTTTTTATGGAGGATTATGATTTTATATCCTTTTGGGGCAAATGTGAGTATTGTTAGGGCTCAAAATAATGTGGACTTGGAAGTTATTTCTTTGTAATCATACTAAAAAAGTTTTGTAGTTTTTTTATTTTTTTGCATAAAAAATTCAAATAGATACTTTATCTCTATGTTCCTTTACACCATTTCCCGGCCAGATCTAGTATTTTGTGTCTTTCCAGATGGATAAATTAGCTTATTTCTAAGATTCAACTGTTGTAAATACAAATATATACTCATATAGGAATGTATTGCCCTTAAATAAACACTTTTATTCCTTCTTTATGACCTCAAGCTGAGTAATTTTAATATCATTTTTAATTAGTAAAATTTCACTCACAGGGCCCACTTTCTTTACTAATTTTGCTGTTTTTCATTATTTGTTTCATCTGATTCTCACACTAACCCTTTGAGTTCCTTTTTAACCAAAGTCTCCTTAGGTAAAGATTTACATCAAATAGGAACAAATTCTTTCACTGCACTGCCTCTTCTCAATTTTTATGAAGCTCTGCTCTTCTGGAGACCCGGTCAGCAAATAATGATGTTAGAGTTAGAACTCAGGAACTACAGATAATGCTATGCCTATGCCATATGTTGGGAGCTCTGGTGGCGTAGTGCCTAAGGCATTTGACTGCTAACCAGAAGGCTGGTGGTTCAAACCC
>NW_006921947.1:3385481-3386830 GCF_000298275.1 Orycteropus afer afer
GGCGTAGTGCCTAAGGCATTTGACTGCTAACCAGAAGGCTGGTGGTTCAAACCCACCAGCCACTCCTCAGAAGGAAGATTGGGCAATCTACTTCTATAGAGATACCGCCTTGAAAACCCAAGGAAGGGTCACTATGAGTCAGTTTCAACTCTACAGCTGTGTGTTTGGTTTGTTTTTTTGTTTATGCCATATATTAATCCATTGCCAGTGGTACCTGAGGCAACATCCTATCCCCAAACTCTCAAAGACTTCTGCATTCAATCATGTGATGGACACATTAAGTAGGACAAATAAAGACCTTTAATAAAGAGCTTTATATCTGTTCAAGTCAACTGTTGCCACCAAATGGTTTTAAGAAACTTCTAGATTTTGGAGTTGCAGGTAAGGGGTTGTGGTATGCATTCCTCTAGCCCTGGCACTTTCTGCCACTATGTGAAGCAAACAATCATTTAGTATACAATGACAACTTGCACACTTTTCCTCCCCAACTCCAAGATTTCTCTGGATGGCAAGCTATTGGTGACCAGCAGAGAGAATCATTAACTCCAGGGATTTTCCCCATTTCCTTCCTTATGCATCATAAGATCTGCTTCTCTTCCTTCTTTCACTATTGAAAATTCAACTACACTTTCACAGATCACTCAAATAATTTTTCAGCTGTTTATTTCTCTTTCAACTTTTTTCTATGCTTTTTTCAGGAATGGTCAGAGAGCAAGAGGAAGAGTAACAGTTAAGATCATGTCCAGAAGCCACGAAAGGGAGAGCTTGTCAGAGGGGGGCAGGGTATGCCATGCTGTCAGATGCTACAGGGAGATTCAAGAGGGTAAGAGCTAAGAAGCTATGACCTCGACAACCAAAAATTCACTTGTGACGTTGGAGGTAGCCAATTCCACAGAGTTATGGGAGTGGAAGCCAGAATGCAGAGTGTGGAACAAATGGATGATGGTGAAGCCATGATGCTGAATGTAGACTTGTTTGTCAATTAACCAGATAGTGTAGTGCCTAAGGCATTTGACTGCTAACCAGAAGGCTGGCAGTTCAAACCCACCAGACACTCCTCAGAAGAAAGATTGGGCAATCTACTTCCATAGTGATACCGCCTCGGAAACCCCAAGCAGAGGTCACTATGAGTTGGATCTGACTTGACGGCAGTGAGTTTAGGAGCTCTGGTGGCATAGTGCCTAAGGCATTTGACTGCTAACCAGAAGGTTGGCAGTTCAAACCCACCAGCCACTCCTCGGAAGGAAGGTTGGGCAATCTACTTCTACAGTGATGACACCTTGGAAACCCAAGGAGGGGTAGCTATGAGTTGGGGTCTGACTCTAAGGCAGTGAGTTTGGTTTGTTTTA
>NW_006921947.1:3386930-3391462 GCF_000298275.1 Orycteropus afer afer
GTTCAAACCCACCAGCCACTCCTCGGAAGGAAGGTTGGGCAATCTACTTCCATGGTAATATCACCTGGGAAACCCAAAGAGGCATAGCTATGAGTTGGATCCAACTTGATGGCAGTGAGTTGAGTTAGCATCTTTGAAAAGAAGCCCTGGTGGTGCAGTGATTAAGCTCTTGGCTGCTAACTGGTTCAAACCCACCAGGCTCCTCAGGAGAAAGATGAGGTAGTCTGCTTCCATAAAGATTACAGCCTGGGAATCTTTATGCTCTATGGGACAGTTCTGCTCAGTCCTATAGGGTCCCTATGAATCGGAATTGCCTCAATAGCAACATGCTTTTTATTTTTAACTTTGTTTAAAGGCCTTCAGAGTGCTTTGAGTTCCCTCTACTAGTTTTATTACTTTCTTATTCTTCTAATAAAGTCTGTTTTTCCTCAAGCCCTGACAATCAAAATACATTCAAAGCTGGTTCTTATTAAAATTTTTTCATTAATTGTTGACATTGTGATCATACTGTCTTCTAACAATTTATATCGTAAATGTACAGTATTTCAGCTATAGTACCAGCTAGTATTCTACTGTGAGTGTCCTAAAGACTGTATCACCACAAATTTATATGTTGTTGTTGTTATGTGCCATTGAGTTGGACCCGACTCATAGCGACACCTCCTTGGGTTTCCGAGGCAGCATCACTACGGAAGTAGATTGGTCAACCTTCCTTCCTTCCAAGGAGAGGCTGGTAGGTTTGAAACGCCAGCCTTCTGGTTAGCAGTCAAGTGCCTTAGGCACTACACTACCAGAGCTCTTAAAATCTTTCCCACATTTCAAAGAATTGACTAGCAAACTAATAGTGTTAACCATGTGCCGTAGTTCAGTTTGTGTGTCAACTTGGCTAGGCCTGGTTGAGTGGCTGGGCAACTGGATGTAGCATTCCCCATGATGAAACTGGTAATCAACTTTATGGTGGAATCTACTGTGAGCAGCTGAGTAGCTTCCTTGGGGAATGTGGTCTGCTTCCTGTATATAAACAGAAGCCTCAGGGAATGGTCTCTGGGTTATGGCACGCTTGGACCCTGCATGTAGTCGTGTCATTGTTCAGCAGCCTGCCATGCTCTGCTGACCATGGGACTTAAAATGGACTTAAATTAATGGCCTGCCATGTGGTTTGGTAACATTGGGACTGTGCCTTTTTACTTGTTGACCTTGGGTTTGTCAGCCTCAGCAGCCAACAGCTGTCTGAGTGAAGAAACGCCTCTAGCTCCAGTAGGCTGGGAGCAGGAGGCAGAGCTGAAGCCCAAGGTTGAGGGACTTTCACCCAACCCCTAGAGGCTGGCACTTTGAACTTGGACTTAAAGCCTCCAAACTGTAAGAGAATAAACTCCTGTTTGTTAAGGTCATCCCATTTGCAGTATATTCCTGTCAGAGCAGCATTAGGAAACCAGAATACCATGTGAAATTGCCATTTTTGTAGGTTAAAAATGATTGCATATCAACAGTTTCTAATAAGTTTTCAAAAACAACCTTGGTAATAACTGAATATACTCTCTCCCCTATTATCAACATAAAAACAAAACAACCAAACTCACCACTATCAAGTTAGTTCCAAATTATAGCAACCCCTCCTTGGGTTTCCAAGGTAGGTTCCAAAAACCAGGTTGTTATGCAAAATGGGCATTATGCAAAAATGGAAGATGACCACATCAGATCACAAAATGGAGGTTGACTACATCATTACATTACTGCCAAATTACATTATTCCATAACTGCCAAATTACTGCTAAACCACTGAGAATCGTGGCCCATCCAAGTTGACGCATAACCTTAACCCTTATAGTCAGCTTTACTCTAGCCTTACACCCAGAATTCATTATTGCCAGATGATTGTGGTTAATGGGCAGAGTAGATAATAGATTTTTTTTTTACTGTTTTTGTAAATGTGAAATGTCAGATAATGAGATATTTGATAAATGAGGAGAAGATGTATTGCCAAAACTTCATTGTTCATTTAATATGGTGAGCTATGAGTCAATAGTTTAAGATGACAAATGGAGTCCAGGGCACTCCAAGAACAATTAGAGACATGAATTTTAACTGAACTTTTGCTAAATTTTGCAAATAAGGGCTACCGGTTCAATGTAGCATGATACCTGAAAATGGCACCTCCCAGGCTTTCCTGCCCATGGTGGCCAGTAATCACCTTTGATCTATGCCATCCATGCTCAGGAGCTCTTGTTCCACCCATTCCAATGGCTTTGGGTGTGAACCAGCCCTGTTGTTGCCAGGAACGAACCTCCAGATTGAGACAAAAGGCATCAGACATTTAAAACAAAAGTAAGTTTACTCTCTCTGGGTCTAATGAAATATCTCCCTTCATCCAATACCCCACGTTCATCATTATTTGTCGTATGTTCACTAATTTTCAAAAAAATATAAGCAACATCATGGGATGATTATGTAAAAATTACATCTAAGGACACACATGCCTTTCTTTATTGGCCAAACTCTCCCCTACTGTCCAATACTACCATAGTCTTGCACCAACTGCTTGTACCCCACAACTACCCTCACTGTGTTATAATAATTAAAATAAAAAAGCAAACTCTGCCATCAAGTCAGTCCTGACTCATAGCGACCCCACCTTGGGTTTCCGAGGTGGTATCTCTATGGAAGTAGATTGCCCGATCTTCCTTCCGAGGAGTGGCTCATGGGTTTGAACTGCCAGCCTTCTGGTTAGCAGTCAAATGCCTTTGGCACTACACCACCAGAGCTCCCGCTATAATAATTAAGAGGAAACAAGTGACTTTGGGTAAGATGGAAGACTAGGCAGACAAGCTACACAGACCCTCTTCAACAAAGAAAAGAGAAAACAATTGACAGAGATACAAAAGATAATCCTGGAGACCTGAGCTTTGAAAGGAATATACAGAAGTGGATTAGGCACCAACTAGTGGAAAAACCTGAACAAAAACAGTGAGTTGGAGACAGTGGACTGTGAGCTACTCTGATGGGACCAATAGCCTGAATATTTCCTAGTGGTGTTGGGACCTGAGAATTGACCTAAAGATCAGCCCTGCTCCCCAAGGGCTGCAGGAACAGCTGTGCTGATGGCCTATGACAAGAAGGGAAACAGCAAGGAGGGAGACAACCTGAGCTGTGGACTTTTGGCTGTCTGGAGGGTGCAGGCATTTTGAATGTTTACAAGCAGTGTCTATTTTGGATATTTAAAGTGACCAAGGGTGCAGCCATTTTGAATCTTTACAAGCAGTGGCCATTTGGATTTTAAAATGGCAGCATTCTCATTCAGATTGCAGGGACCTAAGAATAGGGTCTGTTTGCCAAGGTTGGCAGGGACATATGAGAGGCTGACAACAGGAAAGGAGACAGGTGGTGAGTGTATAAGTGCTGCCAACTAGTGAATAGAGGAGCACAGTACAGTACTCTGCTTACATAGATAACATACAAACAAAATAAAGAAAATGAAAATTATGGGCAAGTCACTCCAATATACAATCACCAATTAAATATAAACACAAAAATGTCACAATGCGTTGGAGACAACAGATCATCACAGTCCACACAAAGAAGCAAGATAAAGCAGGAGAAACAAGGGACCATGATATAGACCCAAAACACATCCCTGAGAAAGATGCAGCATTGGAACTCCCTGATAAGGAATTCAAAAGAATTATATTTAGGTACCTTCAATGGATTGAGAAGCAGATCAAGGAAAACACTGACAAAATTGAGGAAAACACAGCAAAAACCCTAGAATGATTTCAAAAGACAATACAAGAACAAAATAAATGAAAAATTAGAAATGATACAAAATCTACAGACAGGAATCCAAAAGATTAATACTACATTATAAGAAGTAGATAACACATTGAATGGGCAAAGGAGTAGAATTGAATCAATGGAAGACAGAATTAGTGAGCTGAAGACAAATACCTCAATACTTCTTTGGAAAGGGATCAATCAGAAAAATGATCAAAACAAAATGAAGAAAGCCCAAAGTTCATGTGGGATGCCATCAAAAGGAATAACCTATGTGTAATTGGAATTTCAGAACAGGAAGAGACAAGTAAAACCACAGAAAAAATTGTCGAAGATTTGTTGGAAGAGAACTTTCCTAGTATGATGAAAGATGAGAATATATCCAACGAACCCCAAACAGGATAGACCCCAAAAGAAAATCACAAGACATATCCTCATCAAACTCACCAAAACCAAAGACAAAGAAAGAATTCTGACAGCAGCATGGGGAAAATGAAGTTACCTACAAGGGGCAACCAATAAGACTAAGCTCAGATTTCTCACCTGAAACCATGCAGGCAAGAAGACAATGGGATGGTATATATAAAACTCTGAAAGACAAAAATTTCCAACCAAGAATTATATACCCAGCAAAACTGTCCCTCACATATGTTGGTGAAATTAGGAGATTTCCAGGTAAGCTGAAATTAAAGGAATTTGTTAAAACCAGACCAATCTTAGAAGAGATGCTAAAGGGAGTCCTTTGGACAGAGAACCAACAACAG
>NW_006921947.1:3392737-3396362 GCF_000298275.1 Orycteropus afer afer
AATGCATTGACCCATGCCACTTTAGTTTTTTGTATTTCACTGTACATAAATTATATTTCAATAAAATGCATTTTAAAAACTAAATAATAATTAAGAGGAAACAAATAGTGTGCATTATATATTGGCTCTTCATCTGTGCCCTAAATGATATAAAATTCTATTTCAAGCAATGCTATGAAATCAAAGAGCATGACAACTCAATAACTATTAGAAATTTCTCACTCACTCATTCATGCCGTTTCCCTAAAAAGAATGGTATTCTTAGTAATAACCTTAATCTCATCTTAAATAACTAATGGGCACTATCTAGGACATTCTTTCTCTGTTTATATTTCCTGAATCTAGCCTGTGATGTTGAATCGAGTGAGCATTCAATACATTCTTATGGGAGGGAGGAAGAGAAGAAGGAAGGAAAACTGCTATGAATTTGCTCATGTAATTGAAGTAACTAACCACGCTGTGAGAGCTCTGGTAGCGTAGTGCCTGAGGCACTTGACTGCTAACCAGAAGGCTGGCAGTTCAAACCCACCAGCCACTTCTCGGAAGGAAGTTTGGGCAATCTACTTCTGTAAAGATACTGCCTCGGAAACCCAAGGAGGGGTCGCTATGATTCGGGTCTGACTCGATGGTGCATAACGACAACAACAGTCATGCCATATGTTTTTACATGAAGGAAAACAAGATGGGAAAGGAAACATTATGTTAAGGGCTCCCTGAATTTGAAATTAAGACTAGGAATTTGGAACTCTTTTTTTTTTTTTTTTTCTTAACCTGTGTTCTCTCCTACTCTTTGTTCCTTATCCAGAAATAATGATAAATATGTATATTTTGCCTGGTGATACTCATATCTGGAATCTGCTCACGTCCCATTCTAAATGCACAAACTCAATGCATTCTTTTATATGGTGATGTTTTGCATTGGTTAGTTCTTGTACAAAACATGGGTGATGAAACTACCCCAAAATAACAGAAGTCATCTGCATTTACATTTCTTCTGCCAAACAAGCCTGGAGGTCACCATTGCAGCTAATGTTACTTGGTTTTCTGATGCTTCTGTCTTTCAAATTTCATCAACTAGTTTTTGCTAAGGGCTTGGAGATCGGAATGACAGCTCTATTTCACAACATTTTATTTCCAGTACATATCACTTTGCAATGTGTTCCCTTGTGGCACATTACAGGATCATTAAATTAAAAATGTGAGGTGTAGTTGATGATTGACTGCTCTCTAATGACCCAGAGTGTTTGTCAAAGGCAGTAGGCAGAAGACATAAACTCCATTTCGCTGTTATATTGACTATCAAGGTTATAGCACATATCTGCTAGAGTAAAAAACGTCTCCAATAAGGATGTTTAATGGAGCAGATCTCTGCCAGTGGAATAAATCCCTTCCCCAGTGGCATAAACCGACAGCGAATAAAATGATCTAGTGGTTGAACTAGGTTCTTCCCACATCTTCAAAGTAAGAAGCAAATCTAGGATCAATGTTTCTCAAGTTTTTTTTCATTATTGAGATTTTTAAATATATCGTTCCTGATCTCCTTCCCTCCAATAAAATTTCAATACCATAGATATGCTGTTCATGCACTATCACCCTTTGGAAGGCTACAAAGTACTGTAATATATTAAGGTGTTTTTCTCCATGCCCCAAGCACCAATTTTCACCCCGTTGAGAATGCATATCTTGGATTATGCTTGCTAGTGCATATTGGAGGAGCTCTGGTAGCATAGTGCCTAAGGCAGTTGTTGACTGCTAACCAGAAGGCTGGTGGTTCAAACTCACCAGCCACTCCTCAGAAGGAAGGTTGGGCAATCTACTTCTGTAGTGATACCGCCTCGGAAACACAAGGAGGGGTCGCTATGAGTCAGGTCTGATTCGACAGCACATAACAACAACAACAGCAACAGTGCATATTGGATTTAGATGATGTTTCACAAATTTAAAGACTTCTATATGCAAAGCTAAGGTCTCTGGGTGGTACAAACAGTTAAGCGCTCATCTACTAGCTGAAAGGCTGGCAGTTCAAACCCACCCAGAGACTGTCAGAAAACAGTCCTGATGATCTGCTTCTATAAAGATTACAACCAAGAAAACCCTATGAAGCAGTTCTACTCTCCCCACATGGGGTCGCCATGAGTGGGAAAGCAACTGTTCTGGTTCCCTAGTGCCACTTCGACAGGAATACACCACAAATGGGATGGCCTTAACAAACAGGAGTTTAATCTTACAATTTGGAGGCTTTAAGTCCAAGTTCAAAGTGCCAGGCTCTAGGGGCTAGGTGAAAGCCCCTCAACCTTGGGCTTCAGCTCTGCCTTCAGCTCCTGGCCCGCTGAAGCTAGAGGTGTTTCTTCACTCAGACAGCTGCTGGCTGCTGAGGCTGAGAAGCCCAAGGTTGACAAATAAAATGGTACAGTCCCGATGTTACCAAACCACACGGCAGGCCATTAATTTAAGTCCATTATAAGTCCCAAGGTTGGCAGCACATGGCAGGCTGTTGAACAACGACATGACTACATGCAGGGTCCAAGCGTGCTATAAGCTAGAAACCATTCACAAAGCTGCTGCTTATATACAGGAAGCAGACCACATCCCAAAGGCAGTTATTCAGCTGCTTGTGGTAGATCCCACCATGGAGCTGTTTGCCAGCCTCATCATGGGGAATAACTACCACCACCTGCCCAGCCACTCAGCCAGGCCCAGCCAAGTTGACACACAAACATAACCACCACAGCAACTAACAACAACACTATGAGAAACTACACTATTTTCCTCGAGTATACAACTCAAGGGGGTGTGAGATAGAAAACGGTTCCTTAGCAAGTCATGTCTCACCAATCAAGAGGTCCAGTTGATAGAGGTAGGGAATCAGGCTGGCTGAATCAGGCAGCCTCTGACTCACTGTTCTTAGGATCTAAGCCTATATGCAGACCACCATATAACTACTGCTGCTGGTTCCAGAGAACTGCTTGCCATTAACAACCCAGGCCCTTAGGCAAGATAGGGGGGCCACATTTCAAAATGTCCCCATGCTTGACCAGTTGTGAAATGCTGATAAACCTTCTGAGTGGTCTTTCAAGTTCCTCATTGGGTGCAGAGCATGCCCAGAAAATTCAACGTGACTGACGAAGTAACCTTCCATCAGAGGCAGTCAAGAACAGGAGTCCCTTCCCGGGACTCAAACCAGGGTTCAGAGACATCGTGCATGCATAGTATCCCAGAATAAGTCATATCAAGCATCCCAGCAGCCTTCATGACAGATTCCATCTTTGTTCCAACAGCCTTTGCAATGGAATTCATCTTGACTACATCCTGCATGTGCACCTGATTTTCTTTTCTTTTCTTTTCTTTTCTTTTTAATTCTTACTGTGGTCTGGGTAAAAGTTTCCAAAGCAAATTCACTTTCCTTGCAGCAGCTCTCATGCACTTTGTCTCATGACATTGACTACAATTTCCCACAATGCAACAGCTGCCCTCCCACTTCCTCCCCATAGTTACCTCTTCCCTGTGTCCTTCCCTCCCATACACTCCTGCCCCACCCCCAGCTGTCTCCCTGTGCATACACAGCCCTTCTATTCTCCCATGATTGATCTCTCCAAGGAGAGTACCTACCCATTGTAAATGTTCA
>NW_006921947.1:3396547-3398394 GCF_000298275.1 Orycteropus afer afer
TTAATGATTTTGAGTTTTGTTCCGCATTGTTCTCCCACTCTATCCAGGATCTCCTACAGAGATCTCCCTCCAAGTGGTTGACAGTGGTAGCCAGATGTGCACTTGGTTTTCATAACACCACGTCTTTTCTGGAAATCCCCACCCATTCATGAATAAAGATAATAACTTTCTCCCACCTAAAACCCATTATAAACCTGAAGAATTCCTTTATTTGAAGAGAGATTGGAGGCTAACATAGGTGAAAGCCCCTTTCCATCTCTCCTTCACGAGGTCTTCCCTTTCTCTTTAATAAACTCTGGTTCGTGTGGACATTTTGCCTCTCCTGTTCAATTTTTTGTCAGTAGAAGGCAGGGAGCCTTGCTCAGGGTCCCAGGACCTGCTGTAACAAAATCTCATTATTCTCCTAAAGTTAAGAAAGCTCTAATAACAACAAGGAAGAAAGGCTGGTAATCTACTTCTGAAAAATCAGCCACTGAAATCTCTGTGGAGCCCAGTTCTACTCTGACACCCACGGGGCTGCAATGAGTCAAAATCAATTAGAAGGCAACTAGTTCATAACATTTTAAAAAACAAACTTATGGTTCCCAAGCCAAAATGATATTGTCCCAGTCCAAAATCTGGCACCTACAAATTCAAGCTCCACGAATGGTGAGCACAAATTGTGTTCTGACAATACACTAGCACACTTATGGCACTTTCACATACTTTATTCATTTTATCCTCCTTCGAGAACACAGAGAAGGTTAGACTGGGATTTTCTCCCAGGTCCTCTTACTCCATGCCCTGTTCTCCTGACATTACATCACATTTATACCTCCCCTGACAATGTGGATGGTGCTGTCTGGAGTGGTGCAAATCTGGTTAAGGGTTTATGCCCTCTGAAAGATGTAGTACTCAAATTGTATGGATAGTTTCTACAATTTGTTCTTATATTCTTAAACGATTATGCCTATATGACCTTCTTTCCTAGATAATAATAGGTCCTCTCAACCTTTGGCAAGTCCCTGACCACTCCCCAAATGAAAGCCAGTATTCTAGGCCTCTAAAAGGTAGATTTGGTTCCAGCCTAAATACTAGCATACCTCAGAGATATTGTGGGTTCAGTTCCTAGACCACCACAATAAAACAAATAGTGCAATAAAGTGAGTCACATGAATATTTTGGTTTCCCAGTGTATATAAAAGTTATGTTTACACTACACTATAGTCTATTGAAGAAACTCTGGTGGTGTAGTGGTTAAGGCATTTGGCTGCTAACCAGAAGGTAAGTGGTTCGAACCCACCAGTTGCTCCAAGGAACAAAGATTGAGCAGTCTGCTTCCGTAATTAATTTACAGCCTTGGAAACCCAATGGGGGTTGCTATGAGTCAGAATCAACTCCATGGCAGTGAGCTTGAAGCTTGGTAGTCTATTTCGTGTATAACAACATTGTGGAAAAGTGTGAAATATTGTGAAAATAACCAAAATGTGACACAGAGACATGAAGAGAGTACATGCTGTTGGAAAAAATGGCACCGATAGACTTGCTTGCCAGGTCGCCACAAACTTTCAATTTGTTAAAAACACAGTATCTGCAAAGCGTAATAAAATGAGGTATGCCTGCACACTCATTCACTTACTGTGTCCTGGAGGCCAACTTTAATCTGTTTTCCTTGGATGTGTGAACAATCTAGAAATTTTTACTTGACTTCTATTCCTTCCATCACTTTTGTAGATGTATATATGTTGTTGTTGTTGTTATTAAGTGCCGTCGAGTCATTTCTGACTCATAGCGACCCCATGCACAGCAGAACGAAACACTGCCCGATCCCGCGCCAGCCCCACAATCCCTGCTATACTCGAGCCCAT
>NW_006921947.1:3400140-3402604 GCF_000298275.1 Orycteropus afer afer
ATACACATACATATACATCTATATATATTTAGCTTCTGTTACTTCAGATATAGTAAGGATTTTTTTTTATGTTCCAATTTTTCAAAAAATCAAATAGTCTGAGTATTTCTTTCATTTTTCTCTCACCATCTAATTACCAGTTTCCTAGGCCTGTAAACATAGTAAATATTCTAGATCAATATTCTGGGTCAAGAGGCCAAATCAAGGACATTATATAGGTACTTACATAATAAAACCAAGCCAAACTCACTGCCATCGAGTCGATTCTGATTCTTAGCAACCCCCATTGGGTTTCTGAGGTGGTAAATCTTTCCCAAAGTAGATTGCCCCAACTTCCTTCCGCAGAGCAGCTGGTGGGTTTGAACTGCCAACCTTCTGGTTAGCAGTCAAAATGCCTTAGGCACTGTGCCACCACAGCTCCTTACATTAATAAGAAAGGAGAAAAAAAAATCCACAAGTTTTAAGTGATGAAATCCAAAATATAATAATTGTACTTTTCTTATTCACATCTGCTGCAAAAGACTTTTTCAAAGTGTTAAAAAACCAAAGATATCACTCTGAGGAGTGGGGTACACCTGACCCAAGCCATGGTATTTTCAATTGCCTCATATGCATGTGAAAGCTGGACAATGAATAAGGAAGACAGAAGAATAATTGAAGTCTTTGAATTATGGTGTTGGTGAAGAATATCGACTATACCATGGACTGCCAGAAGAACAAACAAATCTGTCTTGGAAGAAGAACAGCCAGAATGCTTCTTAGAAGCCAGAATGGCAACACTTTGTCTCACATACTTTGGGCATGTTATCAAGAGGGACCAGTCCCTGGTGAATAGAGGGTCAGCAAAAACCAGGAAGAGCCTCAACAAGATGGATCGACACAGTGGCTGCAACAATGGGCCCAAACATAGCCACAATTATGGGATGGCACAGGACTGGGCAGTGTTTCACTCTGTTGTACATGAGGTCACTATGGGTCAGAACCGACTCAACAGCACATAACACTGAAACACCAACAATAAGAAGGAGACCTTGAGCAGTTAACATTTTCAACTGCTAACCGAAAGACTGGAGGTTCAGATCTACATCTACCCAGAGACATTTTGGATGAAGGACCTAGAGATCTACTTCCTGAGAATCAGCCATTGAAAGCCCCATGGAGTGCACTTCTATTCTGAGACACGTGGGGTCACCATGAGTCAGTCAGTCCACTCGACAGCCACTGGTTTTAATGATAAGAATGGAATTATTTAGGGTAGGGGATAATATTTGCTTCATTGGGGCCTCAAGTCAGTGTTCCTACCGTAAAAAGCTATTGCAAACATTCATCGGCACTGCTGATCTGTAATGAGATTTTACAGATTTCATCTTTGAAAATGTCTTTTGACACAGATTCTCAAAATTTTTTAAAAGAAACTCATTGCCCTCTAGTTGACTGTGACTCATGGCAACCCTACGGCACACAGTAGAACTGTCCCATAGGGTTTCCAAGGCAGTGATCTTTACAGAAGCAGAGTGCCACATCTTTCTCCTCTAGAGCGGCTGGTGGGTTCAAACCACCACCCTTTCAGTTCGTAGCCAAGCACTTAACCACCGCACCACCAGGTCTCCCAGTTTGACCCAGATAGCACTACCAAATACTGATAGCTGGTCTTGAGCACATGGTTTCAAATGACTGTATTTGCTGCTTGGAAGGCAGCGTTTGCAACATTTTATCAGATTTTTCTCTGTCTTTGCCTTTTAACATACCATTACATTGTGAATGAATCACTTCCACTTTCAGGTTAGGTGGAAGTGCCTCAAGTGCAGAGTTAAGCAGATTCAGAAATATGGAAATTTCCTTTGCATTTGCATCCAGGTCTGAGAACCACGGTTGGAATGGTGGTTGGAGCTTGGAAAACAGATCACTGCAAATTTCTGAGGGAGTAGCGATAGCACCCCTCTTGTTAACTCTGACACCAATGGGTCACTGTGTAAAGCACCTTGCCATTTCTAGTGATGCACACAAAGCTAACTGTTCTTGCAATGACTTTGCATGGTGTAAGTTTTGCATATAAAGGCTGGTTTGCCTTGTAATTTTAGGTTGAATGCATTAAGAAACATTACAAATTTGCAGCAAAAACTGATTTCCAGAGCTGGGGTTGGCAAAGTGGATGCATCTCATGACAATCTCTTTAGCAGTTTAATGCTGGTTTAATACTAGTCGATCATAAAACTTTCTTTCTCTTCTATTTTTGTCGACAGGTTTTCTGAGTCTGGAGATTTTGGTTTTAGTAACTTTTCCCCAATACTGTCCAAGCGCTGTCTGGGGACCAGCAGTATTAACCTCACGTGGGAGCTCATGTTGTTGTTGTTATGTGCCTTCGAGTTCACAGAAGTGCAGACTCTCAGGGCCCACCCCAGGCTACTCTGTATTTAAACAAGATCCCCAGGTAATTCACATGCATGTTAAAGTTTGCAAAGCA
>NW_006921947.1:3403522-3407769 GCF_000298275.1 Orycteropus afer afer
GTTGTTGTTGTTGTTATGTGCCATCAAGTCGGAGCCGACTCATAGCAACCCATCCTTGGGTTTCCAAGGCAGTATCACTACAGAAGTAGATTGCCCCACCTTCCTTCTGAATATTAAGTAATAAAAATTTGGCTCACTGGGTACCTCAGTGTGAAAATGTCCAGGCACAATCCCAGACAGTTAAGTTTGAACAGATCTCAGACCACAACCAGTTGTGTAATCAAAAAAAGATGATGCACGCTTTATTAAATTAGCACGGATTGGAGTTTTACAAATTGCAATAATTCTCAACAAACAGACCTGTGCTACTACAGAGTGATATTCAGAAGATATATAAGCAACTGTTGGGATGATAACAGGATCAAATTCCACCCTGTGCAATAACTTCCATTTTTATCAATCCCATTTACAATAATTACTTTTTACTTTTGCTTACTTAGTCATAGAGTAATTAAGCATTAAGAATCCATTCTCAATTATTTCTGCACCCTGTTATAGATACTCTCCACTGGGAAGAATAATTTTCAAAGTGTGTGTGTGTGTGTGTGTATTGGCCTGAGCTTATTTCTGGAAATGCTTAAATACCAAAGTATTTTAAAATCAATAACTACAAATACCACATGACTACACTTACACACTTGTGTTATCACAGTCATATTTTACAATATTTTGAGTAATCAACAGCTTATGATTCCAGTTGTCTTCATTGCTGCAATTGATTGCTTTTTACTTTCATGCACATTCAAAATTTCTTTAAAAAAAATGGTGAAGCAAAATACATCGTGTATCCTTGATATTCTGGGGTGCTAGGCAGTCATTCAGAAATAAATGTTGAGCTTCTTGGGAAAGCAGGAGAGCAGCCCTTCAGAGAGGGGTGAGCCGCTCACCCTCAGTCATGAAGGCTTCGTTCATGCACCCATCCTTCGTGTCCAGGGCATCACAGGGGATGCCATTTTCGATTGCGATCACAGTTTCACATTTATCTTCGGCATCTTCTACTTCAGATGGTCCTTTATTCTTCCTAAAAGCATAAAGAAAATGACTAGGATTAAGGAGGAGAGCGCATAGCCAGCTATGGCTTTCTACACAAAACAGGGCAAGGAAGAGTAACCTTACAATGGAGGAAATAATTGATGATATTGTGTATTTTCAAATAAATTTCAAAGATCATAAAGAGCTGATGAGGTAAAAGGTACTATCAAGATAAAAAGTCTTCATGGATGATGTATATATATTGATCAGAATAAGCACTCTTATTTAATTACTAAAATTAATATATATGAATATATATATATGAATGAATGTATACATGCACATGTACATATACACTCACACACTCAAATTGAATGAAGGGGTGTAAAGAAAATGTATGGTAAATCAGCAAATTAAAAAACTTAGCTCTTGGAGAACTTTAATAAAAATTAAATTTAAAAATATGTAATAAATTCCTTTCACAGGATTTGGTGAATGAGTGGTCTGCAGATGTGGAGTGAAAATCAATCTGAAATAATATATGAGGAAGCAAATTCACAGCACTCTATAGAAAGTAAATAACCATTACCAAATGCACATATTGCTGTTTAGGTCTACTCATTACCAAACAGTTGTGTTCATTTGTAAGTTGGGTTTTGGGAACTCAGAACACATTTTCCTAATTACATGTGTTGCTTCGTAATTATAGCTATTATTCACAGCATTAACTCCACAAAATCATTCCATAAAATTCTACATAGCAGGATAAATATTTGAGTTTCTCATATTCAGATTCTTTGTAGATCCTGCTACCCCAACTCAGTCTGGTAACCAGACCCTTAACATTTCCTTGGAGTGTGGAAAGTTGTAACCCCTCAATTCAAAGATTCTTCCTGTCATTTGTGAAAGACCAAAGACCCTGAGCCAATTATGCTTGATGTCATGGAGGTAGTGTGTGTGTGTGTGTGGGGAGGCGGGGGATAGGTGTCTCTCTGGGTAACCAGAGGGAAGAGAGAGTTCCTGAGGCTGTAGCACAGGTTGGTTGTTCAGCACCACTCCATGGTGACACCATGGAGGCACAATATTACACATGCGGCTCCCAGTCTTGGCAATGATTCTCTTGTTCCAGGAATCTGTGGAAACTCCAGAAAGGCAGATGCATCCCCTGGTTGGGATAACAAGCGTTGCACTGGTGACCTAGATGGATTCCCACCACTGCGGAGGCTGTTATGACCTTGATGAGTCTCTGGTGGGTGAGGAGGTGGTGAAGCTACCTCCATGATGATGCTGATGGAATTTCCTATTAGTTCTGTGTGAAAGCCAATTTCAGTGTACTTTAAAGAATATGGTAGTGAGAGGGCAAGAAAAGAAAAAGTTCTTTACAGAAGAATGCAACTAATATCGGACTCACAGAAATAGAAAATAACCACTACAATCACAATGGATTAAGACAAGATGCATCAATGAATACTAAACCATTGAATGAGAGATTGTTAGGGAATAGGTTTCAAAGTATCACCCCCACAAGCAATGTACTCATTACAAAGAGAAACTTGTATTTTTGACAAAGGAGAAATCTGGTGAACACCAATAATGAGACAAACTGACCAGTTCCTCCAGATAAGAACACACACACATAAATATTTCCATGTTCCTGTTCCCTGTCTCCAAGAAAAAAAAATTGACGTGAATCTCACCATGAGGAACCAGTCAGATAAATGCAAACTTAAAGATATTTTGTAAAACAGCTGATCTGGATGCACCACAGAGTAGACACTCAACTAATGTGTTTAGAAGTAAATAGACAGACACGTGGCTGGCCAGCTAGGTAGATGGATTGGTGGATGGATGAAAAATTGGTCAATGATTGTAGATCAATGGCTGCCTGGTGGAATGATGAATTAAGAGGTGGATGGTCACATGGATTGATAGAGGATGGACCGGTGGTTGAACAAAGAAATGGATGCATGGATGAAGGATGAACTAATGATTTAACCAAAGTTACTCAGAAAGTAGCCTAAGCTAGATCTTGAAAAGGATTGATCTCTGCTTGGTCTACTAGATTGATTGCATTGACCATTGTTTTGTGGTTATGTAAGAAAATGTCCTTGTTCTTAGGAGATGCAGGTTAAAGTATTCAGGGGTGGTATCATGGTATCTCTGACTCTCCAACTGTTTATAAAGAAAGAGAGATAAAGTAAATGTGGCAAAATGTGAATGCTTGGTACATCTGTGTGAAAAGTATATGGATGTGCATTGTTCTATTATTACAATTTACCAATCTGAAGACGTGATATTTTTCAAGATAAGCTGCAGGGAGGCTTTTAAAGCCCTAAACACTGAAAAGATTATACTACTTGCTCCATATGCAATTCAAAACAAAGGCTATTCAAAATTAAGCAAAGAAAGAAGAAAGGAAGGGAGAGAGGAAACATAGACATGTGACATTTCTTGTGTGTAGCCCCCTTCACTCCATCCTACAGACAAAAAGAAAAAAGAAAGAATCCATGTCTCAATGAATCAGATCTTTGGTTTTACTGGTAACTAGGAAGGAGTTGAATAGCCAAGGGTGGCATAGTACCTAAGGCATTTTTGACTGCTAACCAGAAGGCTGGCAGTTCAAACCCACCAGCCATTCCTCAGAAGGAAGGTTGGGCAATCTACTTCTGTAGTGATACCGCCTCGGAAACCCAAGGACGGGTCGCTATGAGTTGGATCTGACTTGACAGCAGTGAGTGAACTTCATGAAACTCCATAATCAAACTGTGAGCCCCAAACTTCTATGATCAGAAATGCCTTGAAACTATTAGCCAGAATGATTCAAAATCTTTTAGATTACTATAATTAATATCAAAACTGAAAGAGAAACATAAGTCTATTTCAAGAGGAATAGGACTTATGGTACAGAAAAGGAACAAAAAATCACAAACTCACTCAGTTAATCTTTCTTGAGGGTCAAGATGGTGGCTGGCATGAGAACAAAAACACAGGGCATGGGGTCCTAGAGCCTTCCAGAAGGAGCTTACATACTACCAGAGACAGAAGAGAGTTGCAGATAAGGATTATGTGCACAAGGGAAAGGAACCTGAGTCATCTCTTGCGATCTAAAGAGCAGTGCAGCCATTCCATAAATAACTGTTTGTTGTTGTTGTTGTTATGTGCCGTCGAGTCAAACCCGACTCATAGCGACCCCTCCTTGGGTTTCCGAGGCAATATCGCTACGGAAGTAGGATTGCCCAACCTTCCTTCCGAGGAGTGGCTGGTGGGTTTGAACC
>NW_006921947.1:3408449-3412743 GCF_000298275.1 Orycteropus afer afer
GTGCCTAACCCAAGCCATGGTGTTTTCAGTCACTTCATATGCATGTGATTGAATAAGGAAGACTGAAGAAGAGTTGATGCATCTGAGTTGTGGTGTTGGCAAAGAATACTGATAATCCAACGGTATCTTAGAAAGAATTGGTTTTCAGGCATTTATTTGCCAGTTTCTTCAGTAAGAAATGTTCTTATGGAGTTGGAAGGAAAATGATGGAGACCTGGTGAGGTAGTTAAGGTTGTATGTCAATGTGGCTGGGCCTAATTGAGTGGCTAGACAGCTGGATGTAGTTATTCCCCATGGTGAGATTGCAATCAATTCCATGGTAGGCTCTACTGGAGCAGCCGAGTAGCTGCTGTAGGGATGTGGTCTGCTTCCAGTATACAAGAAGCAGCTTTGAGGAAGGTCTCTAGCTTTTTGGCACACTTGGACCCTACATGTAGCCAAGTCATTATTCAGCAGCCTGCCCCGCCCTGCCGATCTTGGGACTTTTTCTGGACTTGAATTAGCAGCCTACTGTGTTGTTTAGTGATATCAGGACTATGCCTTTTTACTTGTTAACCTAGGGTTTGCCAGCCTCAGCAGCCAGCAGCTTTCTGAGTGAAGAAAAGCCTCCAGCTTCAGTGGGCCGAGAGCAGGAGGAGCTGAAGCCCAAGGTTGATGAGCTTTCACCCAGTCCTTAGAGCCTGGCACTTTGAACTTGGACCTCTAGCCTCCAAAAATGGAATAGAATAAACTCCTGTTTGTTCAAGCCATCCCATTTGTGGTCTATATTCCTGTCAGAGAGGCACTAAAACCAAAAAAACCAAACTCACTGCCATCAAGTCAGATCCAACTCATAGCGACCCCCTCCTTGGGTTTCCGAGGCAGTATCACTATGAAAGTAGATTGCCCACCAAGACACCTGGACACATGCAGATCTTTACAAGGAATTTCACCTTTGCTTCCCAGTCACAAAGGCAAAAATAATCTATCCAGCATCACAAAGGAATGGGGAAGAACTGAAAAGGAAGATGCAAATGGATGGGGATAAGATTGTTTTCTTTAGAAGAAGGATAAATTCTCAAAAAGATTCTGAGGGAAATCACTATGGAGATTTATCAAACTCTGTTATGTCAGTAGCAAATTAGGTTCAGACTGTTCTTTTGTGACCTTAGATCCAGTTGAGTTTTACATTGCTGGGCTTCACAAACTGCAGAGTCAGGAACTTGCTGGCTGGTGGACATGATAAACAGCTCAAAGGTTATCGAACAGCAATACGGTACTATGTCACATTTCATGGTGTGTGCAGTAATAAACTGATTCACTGCCTGTGCATTGCTCTTACTAAGAATAATAAAACTTAACTATCTTTCATGATCACTCTGATTTGATCTGCTAAAATCATGAGATCTTCTTCCTGAAAAATAAAATTGAGTGTTAATGACATCCGTCATTCCTGCAACATCGGGTGTTCAGGAAGAGGATGAACCAACCATGACTAGAACATCTGGAACTAGCTCCTAGGAGCCTGGAGAGTGCATCTTGCTTATAAATCCAGAAGGAACGGGAGCAAAAGAGGGCCCAAAATTAAGTATCAGGTGGCCCTCGGAGTTAGGGAGTGTTGAGGAACAGAAATTGATAGAGATAACACACTGCTGTCAAGTCGGATCTGACTCACAGCGACCCCTTCCTGGGTTTCTGATGTGGTATAGCTACGGAAGTAGATTGCCCAACCTTCCTTCAGAGGAGCGGCTGCTGGGTTTGAACTGCCAGGCTTCTGGTTATCAGTCAAATGCCTTAAGCACTAAGCCACCAGAGTTCCTAGAGATAACGTAGTGGTGGTCAAACCAGAAAGAGAATTTCTGTCTGCCTTTGAACCAGATTGGGCTTAAAAAGCCCAGGCCCAAGAATAACCAGACAAACAACAAAGGACAGACAAATGTGACTTTGTCAAACAGGACAGAATCAAATATTGGGGAATTGGGACTGTCTTCATAATCAGTCTGGATGATTCATGGGGAAAAGCTAGTGTTACTGGAATGATCTGAGAGTATACTGCAGCACAGTGAGACCAGGGGCAGATCTGGAGCAATGGGTAAGCATTTGGCTGCCAACCTAAAGGCTGGTGGTTCAAATCCACCCACATTACAGCCTAAGAAACCCTATGGGGCAGTTCTACTTTGTAACACATGGGGTCACTCTGAGTTGGAATCGACTCAGTGGCAACTAACAACTGCTACTTTCCAATTGTTTTGGTTATCTAGGGCTGCTCTAACAGAAAATACCAGAAGTGGAGATGTCTTTAACAAACAGGGATTCATTCGCTAACAGTTTTGGAGGCTAGAAGTCCGAGTTCAAAGTGCCAGCTCTAGGGACTGGATGAAAGCTGCAAACCTTGAGCTTCAGCTCTGCCTCTTGCTCCTGGCCCACTGAAGCTAGAGGCTTCTCTTAACTCAGGCAGCTGCTGGCTGCTAAGACTGACAAATCCAAGGTCAACAAGTAAAATGACACAGTCCCAAAATTGTCAAACAACGTGGCACTCCACTAGTTCAAGTCCAGAAACAGTCTGAAGATCAGCAGACAATATGGCAGGCAACTCACTGATGAATTGGCCACATGCAGGATCCAAACGTGCCAAGAAGCTCAAGACCTTTCTCAGGGCTTCTTCTCACATTCAGGAAGCAGACCACATCCCTAAGGCAGTTCAGCTGCTCACAGTGAATTCCACCATGGAGTTGATGACCAGTCTCATCATGGGGAGTAACTACATCCAGCTGCCCAGGCACTTAAAACCAGGCCCAGCCAAGTTGACACACAACCTTAGCTACCACACCAACCATCTGACTATAGGCAAGTTGCTTTCCGTCTTTGAAGCTAAATTTCTTCATTTGAAAAACAGAGATAGTAATAAAATCTGCATAATACTGCAGGGAAATTTAAATGGCACACTGTATAGAAAGCACCTAGTCTGGTTTCTGCCATGTAATAGGAGCTTGATAGGTGGTACTTATTATGGTCTTTGAGAGTAGAACAAGATTGGTAGGAGGAGGTGACCTGGAACTCTACTTAGTCTCCCTAGGCTCCACTCAAAACACACTTACATTTGACTCCTATTGGGTATGTATATTTAAAAACAGTAAAAAAAAAAAATTCAATCTGACATTAAGTCTGATTTTATTTACACTTCTACTTTCAAGACTATTCACTTATTAACACTTTATAAGAATGTGAAGTTTCAGCATATAAAAATGATAAAAATGTTGCCTGAGCCCCATCCTCTTGTATGAAAAGCAAGATTTATGGAGATTCAAAGGCATCTCTATTTACTTTTGACCTTAAGGTAATAGAAGTAGAATGAGAAACAAACCAAGTGAATGTACTGACTCAGCTCTGTGAGCATTAGCTGAGGTTCTATGCCCCAGCACTTGGCCAGGCTTGGTTACCAACTACAAGGTCACAATCTCCTTGTAGGTAAGAATCATCCATGTGGTTATCTATGTTCATCTCTCCCATAGCACTTACTACAATTTCTATCACAGAATGGATGGTCAATAAAGAAATAAAATATTATGACTTATCTGGGCCTTGGTTTCTGGAGGGATGGATTTAGAGGACCATTAGGTCCCTTCCTAAGACCTGAATATTCTAACCATCTATTTATACAGTGATTCATAAATCAATGTTACTATGTACATGCAAGTCTGGAATTGGGCTGTATTTGTGACTTTCCTTGTAGCACAAAATGACAGGTTATACTGAATTAGTACTTTGATTTTTGATGGTGACAGTAATACTAGTAACTTTGATTTATTTCATCATTTGATTTATTGATATACTTTTCAGTATGATTTGGTCTTCTCATCATTATAATTATTTGAGAAAATATTATAATCCTCATTTCACATATGTGACCTACCAAGATAACCCAGCTAAAAAATGCCAGGGCCCAAGACCAAGAGTTTTGGTCCAATGTTCTTTCTAATTGAAACACACATCACATCATCACATCATCACTATCATCATCACAACTGTCATTGTCCTCATCACCATTACCACCACATCATCACCATCACCGTCATAACTGTCTTTGTCCTCATCATCACCACTATTACCATCACATCATCACCGTCACCATCACTGTCACATTCACCATCATTACTTTCAACATCATAACCATCATCATAAAGCTAACCAGATAACTAAGACATCTGCTTCAGGACTGGGGCTACACACAGATCTACTGCAGACACTATTGTGAAGTAGGTAAGTTCATCTCGGTTGCCTTCTCTCATAATTTACATTTTAATAAGGTCAACAT
>NW_006921947.1:3412843-3415576 GCF_000298275.1 Orycteropus afer afer
AAAAAAAAAAAAAAAAAAAACTTTTCAAGATTTTTCCTTTAACAAATCACTCTTTTTCACAAACTGCTGTTCTCAACTAAATGGTAATAGGGAAGCCTGCTCAAATAATTTCAAGAGGAAGTGGCAGTTGTAGTGATGAGATGTAGCTGCCTGGTACAGACTTAAGGGAGCTAACTGTTAAATATCCAGGATTTTTCAGCCATGATAGAAGTATTTATGCCATGAAAATTGGCAAATGCTACGTATCAAGATATTTTGTTCTCCATTGCGACCCCTCCTTGAGTTTCCAAAGCAGTATTACCAAGGAAGTAGATTGCCCGATCTTCCTTCCTAGGAGTGGTTAGCAGTCAAATGCCTTAGGCACTATGCTACCAGAGCTCCCTTAAGAGAGCTAGTTAATGGTTAATCAGTACATCACTACTGTGGTGACCAGCAGGCCTCAGAGAGGCATTTGCATTTAAGACATGTTTATTAACTAATAAAATCCCAAGCAATGAATTAGTGACTCATGGAGAATTTTCTATAGTATGGTGGCAATATCTGAGTGGAAAAGAAACCCCTTCCTAGCACCCCTTAATCACAGCAAAGGGTTAAGTTAATCTTGAAGGATAATAGAAATTACTATTTATTTAGTGTTTAATATATGCTAGGTTCTGGGGCTATCCATAAGGTTGTAACTAGCCAATTTTACCCCCAAAAGTAGATCTCCAGTTCCTTCTTCCTAGTGCATCTCAGTTTGGAAGCTCTCCTGAAATCTGTCCACCATGGGTGACCCTGCTGGTATTTGAAATACAGTAGCATAGCTTCCAGCATCACAGCAACACACAAAGCACCACACAAAATGACAGAAAAATGCATCTGAATTACAGTGTTGGTTGGAAGAGGTACAACCAGAATGCTCCTTTGAACATGGATGGTAAAATGTCTTTTCACATACTTTGGGCATGTCATCAAGAGGGACTAGTCCCTGGAGAAGGACATCATACTTGGTAAAGTAAAGGGTCAGCAAAAAAGAGGAAGCCCCTCAACGAGATGGACTGACACAGTGGCTGCAACAATGGGCTCACACACAGCAACAACTGTGAAGACAGTACAGGACCAGGTAGTCTTGCACATAGAGTCGCTGTGAGTCAAAACTGACTCGGTAATACCTAACAACAACATATGCTGGGTACTGTACATATATTTATTTCATTTAGTTCTCCTGAAAGCCCTGTGAGGTATTATCTCTGTTTTGCAAATGGGGAAACTGAGACTTGAGGAAGCTAAGTGACCTAGCCAAGGTCATACTAAAGGGCACAACTGGTATTTGAGTTTACCTATTTTGGGCTCCAATGACTGTATACTTTCCATTCCATTCAGTGGCTCTGAGTAAGCCATTTAAATGTGTCACAGACAAAGCTCACAATTTTCAAGTTTTGCTTGAGAAACTTTCTCAATAACAAGTTTAAATGTCCATGTTAGGAGCTCTGGTGGCGTAATGCCTAAGGCACTTGACTGCTAACCAGAAGGCTGGTGGTTCAAACCCACCAGCCACTCCTCAGAAGGAAGACTGGGCAATCTACTTCCTTAGAGATACTGCCTCAGAAACCCATGGAGGGGTCGCTATGAGTCAGAATTGTCTCAACGGCTGTGAGCTTGGCTTGGCTTTTTTTTTTTTTTTTAATATGACACAGGCACCCTTCTGCGTAGAGGCAGAATGGTGGTTTAGATGACTCTTTGATCCCTCCTGGTCTTCTGATTTTAAGATCTTGTACCTCAACAAACCATGCTCACTATATATAATGTATCAAATGGATTACTAGATTTCTTGTTGACTAGCTTCCTCATGACTAAAGGTTTTGGAGGCAACTCCTATCTTTTCCATAATTGTAAAGAGCTTTAATCAAATTTTGGGGCTCTTCCCATTTCTAACTTCACCCTTTCTTCACCTTTGTAGCAATAATTCATCTGAGGGCAGCCAACCACAAATCGTGTCAAACTTAAAACACAACAAATCAATTTATCTTCAGAAGGTTGTCATAACTGTCCTGACTCTATTTGCTAATTATTGATGCTCACCAGGTTTACACAAGAGGTTTGTCCATCTGTTTTCCTAGTTTGAGCAAGAAATGAATATGTGGAGGCAAGGTTCTGACTTCTCCCAGGCAACAGATTAGGATGCTATGCACCCAATTATTACGTGACTGCAGAATCTGCTCAGGAGGAAGGAGACAGCTGATCCCAGCACAAACTAGCTTAAAGACCAGCAAATGGCAGGATAATAAAATAACAGTAAGAGCCAACACTTACTGAGCACTACCTGTGCGCAAGGCAGCCCTCTAATCACCCTACTGTCTAATTCTTTTTATCCCACCAAGTTAATAATTGATTTCCAGTACATCTCACTGTCGCTCTAGAAGAGTAAAAGTCATCTATGCAAAGACAGCAAAATTTAACCAAATTGACTCTAGCCCCACAAGTCATAGTCTCAGTCTCCTAGGTTCATTGCCTGAGCTTCCTGATATCAATAGAGTTAATGGATTATAGACAAGGGTGGAACCTCAGAGATTAAGAATTTGAATCTAAGCAGTCTGTTTCCAGAGTTCATTCTTTTAACCCCTACCCTAAAGGAGCGCTGGTGGTTTCATGCTTAAGGCATGTGACTGCTAACCAGAAGGCTGGCGGTTCAAACCCACCAGCCACTCCTCGGAAGGAAGGTTGGGCAATCTACTTCCGTAGTGATACCGCCTC
>NW_006921947.1:3417001-3417696 GCF_000298275.1 Orycteropus afer afer
AGATATTCAAATTTTGCAATAAAATATCTCTTAACGTTCCCAAAATAAAAACCAAACAATTTGTACCCAGTCCCTTGGCATTATATGTTATATCAACATCACCGAGAAAAGGGACCAATTAGAATTTGACCCTGACTTTTGAGTTTCATTCAGTGATTCGACATAAACCAGTCATTCCATAGCATTTCACTTATCAATTGTGAAAAAAAATTACAGAATCCCAAACTGAAAAATGATTACCTTTTGCTGGTAATGGGTGAGGCACATGGAACGTAATAAACCTCAGGAGAAGCCTTTAGTCAAACACATACTTGGCCAAATGTCCCTATGTCCACTGCGGGCACCAATTCTTTGAAAACCAAGGCATGTCTCTGGGATTCCCACTTACCAGAATTCCTTTTCCTCCATATCAGAAAGGAAGGTTTAGAAGCATTAAAGTGTTTAGGGAAGACCTCCCCTCTGGATTAGAAGCTCTTGTAAACACAAGTGGTTTCTCCTTTCATCGGGCTGAGAAATCCTGTCTCCTCCCTTCCGGCCCCACTACCTCAGTAACTCTCGCTCTTGGAACAGTATCAATCATTTAGACATCAAAGTTTGCAAATGGGTCTAGAATCCAAGTAAATGAACACAGGAAGCGGGAATCTATATAAAAAAACAAACTCTTTGCCGTTGAGTCTGACTCACAGTGACCCTAT
>NW_006921947.1:3418176-3425573 GCF_000298275.1 Orycteropus afer afer
CTTCCTTCCGAGGAGTGGCTGGTGGGTTTGAACCGCCAGCCATCTGGTTAGCAGGCAAGTGTCTTAGCCACTATGCTACCAGAGCTCCCAGGAATCCATATATAAGTAGTTAAATTAGAAGCATTCAAACTTTAGTCTGCATTAGAATAACCTGGGTATTCATTAAAATGTGTCTTCTTTGAATATGCTAATTTAGTGGGGGCAGCAGGGGCAAGGAACGTAGGTGTTAAACAAGTGTCCCAGGTGATTCTGATGCAGGGAGTTGACTTGAAGGCTGCTTTAAGGAACAGGGCTCTACATAAGATCATAGGCACTAGAGGGCTCAGAAAGGAGCTCTGGTGGCATGGTTGACAGGGCACTTGACTGCTACCTGGAAAGCCAGCAGTTCAAACCCGCCAGCTGCTCTGTGGAAGGAAGATGGGGCCATCTACTTCTGTAAATATTTACAGCCTCAGAAACCCAATAGGGGTCGCTGTGAATCAGAAATGACTTGATGACAGTGAGTTTGTTTTTTCGTTTGGGAGGGATCAGAATCGACTCGATTGCAGTGAGTGAGAAGGATGAGTGGTCATCAAAGGAACGGAGGTATAAAACAGCCTGTGGGTATTGGGGACAAGATGTCCTCCAGGCACTGGGCCAAGAAGAGGCAGGCCACAGAAAGAACTGTGGGACAGCTGGCGTTTGGATGTGGATGACTGCCGAAGATTCACACTGCCTGCTTGAAAAGCCTGCTCAGGATAGCTCTGTGCGTCTACCTTAGGACACCACCACCAGATTTTAAAATCAAGTCTGGCTTCTCCCAGAAAACACCAAATGGCCAATGACGCCAGTGCAGCAGGGGGGCCTGGAGACCCCAGGGGCCCTGTGATGGGGGGATGGCACAACTTGCATGGAGGCTTTGGCAGCTCCTTGCTGGATCAAAGTTGCGGCCGAGGTCAGGTGGGGGTTGAGGCCATAGGGCTCATGGGGGTGAGGCTGAGGACAAGAAGGGGGTACCTGTCACCAAACCAAGACACTTAGTCAAGGACATGAAGATCAAGTCCCCTGGAAGACATCTCTCTCCTTTCTCTGCCCATCAAAGAGTCTGAGATCATTGACTTTTTCCTAGGAATGACCCTGAAGGACGAGAGTTTTGAAAATCATGCCTGTGCAAAAGCAGACACATCCTGGCCAGCAGATCAGGTTCAAGGCATCTGTCACTATCAGAGACTACAATGTCCATGCTGGCCTGGGTGTTAAGTGCTCCAAGGAGGTGGCCACCACCATCCATGGGGTCATCATTCTGGCCGAGCTCTCCATCATCCCCATGCAGCTAGGTTACTGGGGGAACAAGGCTGGCAAGCCCCACACTATTCCCTGCCCAGTGACCAGCTGCTGCAGTTCCATGCTAGTACACCTCAGCCCTAGCTAGAGGTACTGGCATCATCTCAACCTTGCCCTGCCCCTGCTCAAGAAGCAGCTGATGGTGGCTGGCATTGATGACCACTACACCTTGGCCGAGGGCTGCAATGCCACCCTGGGCAACTTAACCAAGGCCACCTTTGATGCCATCTCCAAGACCGCAAGCAATTTCACCCCTGACCTCTGGAAGAAGACCATGTTCACCAAGTCTCCTCCCTACCAGGAACTCACTGACTATCTTGTAAAGACCCACACCAGAACCTCTGTGCAGAGGACCAGGCTCCAGCTGTAGCCATCACATAGTGTGTTGTACACAAGAAAAAGTGAATTAATCAAGCCTGAAAAAAACAAAATCAGGTTTGGATATTAAACATTTACACCATGCAGAACTGAGAGAAGGATAGCAATGGAAGTTGTTGTTGTTATTGTTATGTGCCGTCGAGTCGGACCTGACTCATAGCAACCCCTCCTTGGGTTTCCGAGGAAGTATCATTATGGAAGTAGATTGCCCAACCTTCCTTCCAAGGAGTGGCTGGTGGGTTTGAACTGCCAGCCTTCTGGTTAGCAGTCAAGTACCTTAGACACTATAGTACCAGAGCAATGGAAGTAGCCATGGTTAAGTAAGGGACATTAGACTCTAAAATGTACCGTAAGCAAGAGCATAAGTGATATTCTGGAAATCATCATTTTTAAAAAAGAATTTCAGGTTTTAGGCATTATCTTCAACCAGAGGAAAATCTTCTTATTCTTATTATTCATGAAGAAATAGCAAAAATGCTCTTCAAACCACTCCCTTTTAATCTCTTACCTTCTACGCTGCCTGATCCCTGATAAAATCAGTAGAGTGATTGCAACGATGACGATGCAAAATATCACACCAAATATGATAATCCAGACAGGCACAGCTGGGTCAGCGGGTGGTGCAAGAGTGGAAGGGATTTTTAAAAATTCCAGAGTCTGGTCATTCAAAAAGAAGGCATTGTTGATCCGGTCCCTATTCATTCTAAAGCACATTGATAATTAAAAGCAAACAAAACAAGAAGAGAAAAAATTAGAAGCAGAAAGTACAGACCTGCTCGTCCATGACTATAAATATCTCTATAAACAAAGCATCCCCCTAGCATCCAACTTTGGGTTGACTAGAAAGTTCTTGGAAGGCAACCATGCTGTGGTTTTAATTGGTTACAGTGCTGCCAGCCAGAGGGGGTTAGTCAATGCACTGCTGCCCTCCACTGTCCTTCTACGCCTTGGAAGCAACCAAAAGTCCTCAGCTTTGAGTTCTGCCCATTATGTTTTCTTTCTGAGAGGTAGCTTCTAGAGTAGAATCACAGAATTCTATTTAAGGTCGTTCATATAAATACCAACAGCCCTATAGGGCTGCACAGCCGATTATAATTGCTATCAGTAAGGTCATACACCAGTAAAAAGTTGAATTGGCAAAAATTGTGTGATAGATATGTTTACACAATGATGAAAAAGAGTAACTGCTAAGGCTGCTTATGTACAACCAAAAACATGGGACTTGGTTCCTTGCTTTGGAGGTTTATGGTCTTGGTTTAGTAGGACAGCCCAGTTAATTGCCCTAATAACGTGTTTAGTACTTCTATTCTACCTCCTAGTTCATTGTGTAGTGCCTGGGGTCTTAAAAGCTTACAAGTGCCCATCCAAGGCACAACGATTGGTCTCTGTTCACCTGGAGCAACAGAGAAAGAGAGTCAAGAATAGAAGGAGGTTGTGGAATTTGTGGCTAATTGCCTCGAAGAACAGCTGCCTCCTTTGTCATGAGACCAAAAGAACTGGATGGTGCCCGGCTACCATTACTGAACATTTTGATCAAAGATTCCATAGGAGAATCCTGATCAAAAGGGGGAAAATCAGAACAGAATTTCAAATTCTCATGGACTCCAGACTCTCTGGAGTCATGGGTACTAGATAAACCCCTGAAACTAATACCCTGAGATGACCTTTAAACCATAAACCAAATATATCCCCTGAAGTCATCTTAAAACTGAATAATAATTCAGCTTAACTAGTAAAAAAATGTCTTTCTTAAGCACTATGCTCTTTAAGAACTACCTATATGGGGTCAAAATGACAATAGCAACTCATAAGATTAGATAGGAACCTTAGGGGGGCAGTGAGTTTATGTTAATGGAGGAGGAAGAAGTCAGAAAAGGAGGGTGAGAACGGTTGCACAATTGAAAGAATGTCATCAATGTCACTGAATTGGACATGAAGACACTGTTGAATGGGTGTATTTGTGCTATATATATTCTAAACAACAAAATAAATACAATCTTTTAAAATATTACTAGCCCTAAAAGATAAAATGATATGAAAAAAGTGGATGAAAAACATAAGAAAAGAAATTTGGGATCAGGAAAGAAAACATGAAGTCAGGAGTGAGTTATTCATCAACTTGAACTTTTTTTTTCCTTTTTTATGAATTCAACAAACATGTGCTGAAAACTCACTAAGTTTCAGATACCATGCAAGTTTCTGGAGACAGAAAATGAATAAAAATGCCAAGGAGCTTACAGTCTAGAGGAGTGGCAGATGAGTACATTCACAGCCACCACACCATGCAAACTGCTCCGTGAAAGAAGCAAATACCGGTGCAGCGGAAGCCAAGGGGAGGGGCAAGGACATGCTCGTGTGAAGTTAGGGCTGCTTTCTTCAGGAGGCAACTCTTGAGGTATGTTTTGAGGGACAAGTAGGAGTTCTTTAGAGAAAAGTTCCAGGGAGACTGTTTCAGGCCCAAGAGTAACAATGAGCATAGAAGTGGAGACATGATACAATATGACTTGCTCAGAAAACTACAAGTAGTTCCATATGACTAAAGTAAATAGGGGTTCGGGAGTCCAAAGTTCTAGAAAAATATAAAGGCGAATGTGCTACTTTTCCTGGGGAAAATCTACATTTTTGGTGGTGATGGTAGTAGTGGTAATTAAGGAGGGGTCGATAGCAAAGACTTATTTGACTGAAACACAATGTGAATTTCTAAATGGAATTTGCAGGCTAGGTGATTTCTTGGAAATAGTGGATGGCCTTCACTGAATTCATACTAAACAAGAAATTGAAATTCTTATTCTGTAACAGAAATAAAAATTTAAGCCTCATGTATGATGTAAAATGTTCTGTTGTTGTTGTTAGGTGCCATCAAGTCGTCTTCAGTGATGCTTTTTAAAAAGGAAAAATAAAAATGCGACATTAATTTTAATGATATATTTTACTTAGCCCAGTCTACCCAAGCAAACATCTCTGCAACATGTAATCAACATTTAATTTTTGAGATATTCTACATTTTATTTTGTACTGTTGTTGTTAGTTGCTGTCGAGTCAATTCCAACTCATGGAGACCCTAGGTATGCAGGGTAGAATTGTACTCGGTAAGGTTTCCAAGACTGTGACCTTTTAGAAGCAGATAAGCAAGCCTTTCTTCTGAGGAATCTCTAGGAACCATCAACTTTTTGGCTAGTAATAGAGAGCTTACCCATTTAATCTTTGATATTCGATACATATTGTCCGTTGAGAACACATCTCATTCTGGACTAGCCACATTTCAAGTACTTGATAGCCACTTGTGGCTGGTGGGTACTATGTTAGTTAGCACAGGTCTACAGTCCGATAGTGATGGCTTGAGCATCTCTGCAGACCAGCCCCAGGCTATCAGGGAAGACCATTAGTAGAAAATGAAAATCTATGCGAGGTGTGATCACTCATGCATTTGAAGGGGAACTCCAGTCAGATAATCCACCACAGGGGACAATTTAAGTCATTTTTATTAACTAGGTGATGTTTTTGTGTTTTCATAACTGATTATGATATGGGGACACAAACTTTTCCACAAAATAATGAGTTATAATAATGTATAACTCAGAAAAAAATGAACCACTGCTGAGCATTCTCATTCTAGCTATCTGGCTAACCCTTTGCAACTTTCTCACTCCAGGCTGGGAATGGGCTCCCTCACCAACCAGGCTGATTTGGAAGTTCTAGTACAGACTAAATCCCCATCCACAAATGGAATCCCCAATTGGAGAACTTCCAGCCAAGTTCAAGTACACCTCAAACACACATCTACCTCCTCACATGATTGATGCCTGGTTTAATTCCAGTGCCTTCATTTTCTTTGTAGCCTTCCTATTCATAAGACTTGAATAAAATCCCTTTCCACATGAAATATGAATGGTGAATCTTACCGGTATTCTTAGTGACAAAAGTGCACAAACTATTTAGTTCAAACCTTATTAGAGCAGATTAAAGCAATTCCCATTGATCTAGATCCTTGGTGTCTTTGATTCAGAAGGGGAAATAGATGATTGTTCCCAAAATCTTTGGCTTTTGATTATCTTTTAAAAAAAAAGAAAAAGCAAATGAGTTCTTTCACTAGGGTATTTCACTAGGTACCTCTTTGGTAAAGAGGAAAATAAGTATCTCAGAAACATAAATCCTTGGTGGAAACAGGTACTTTATTTCATTATTTCTTTTTCAGGAAATAGTTTATTTCCTGAATCCATTCCTCCAATACACCTTTGTTGTTGTTGTTTTTGATGCCATCTAATAGGCTCCGATTCAGACTGGCCCCATGTGTAACAGAACTCCGTGATGCCCAGTCCTGTGCCATCCTCACAGTAGGAGTAGGTATTTCTGAGCCCATTGCTGTGGCCACTCGTTGAGTGTCTTCCTCTTTTGCACTCACCCCCTACTTTCCCTCTCCAGGGATTGGTCCCTCCTGGTAACAAGTCCAGAGCACATGAGATGAAGTCTCACCATCCTTGCTTCTAGGGAGCGTTCTGGTTGTATTTTTTCTAAGAAAGATTTGTTCATTCTTGTGGTGGTCCACGGTATAGTCAATGTTCTTTACCAACACCATAGTTCAAATGTGTCAGTGCTTCTTCATTTTTCCTTTTTCATTGTCCGGCCCTTGCCCTACACCAACCATGAGCCACATTTGAGGTTGTGACACACATGAAGTGCACATTCATTGAAATAAACACAAATTACATCCTTTTGCTTCTTAGATACGTTTCACTTTAAAAAAAAAAATACATATTGTTGCTATGTTTTTTATTTCTTGTTCAAATCCCATCAAATAAGATTACAAAAATTAATTTTTAACTATCCTAATAATGGCATTAATTTTAAAAATTAAAGTAATACATGTTCATTGTTAAACAGAAAATATAAGTAAGCAACAAATATGTAATCCTAAATTCATTTTTTTAAATTGTGATTTGGGTGGAAGTTTACAGAGCAAATTCATTTTCCATACAGCAGTTCATACACATTTTGTTTCCTGACATTGACTGCAATCCCCACAATGTAACAGCTCTCTTCCCACTTCCTCCCTGTAGCTACCCCACAGCTACCCTGTGTCCTTTCCTATGCATTCCTGCCCTCTGAGCTATCTTCCTATGCAAATACTGCCCTTCTGATCTTCCCTGGCTGATTGTTCTAAGGAGTGCTTACCTACCAGGTGTAAATGTTCACCTTATATGCCTGTCTATTGTTTGGCTGGAAGCTTAGGAGTGAGTTCAATTCCAGGCCTGAAGAGTCACTAGCGGCTATAGTCTTGGGGGTTTCACCAGTCACTATTGGACTGGTAAGCCTGGCCTTTTTTATGATTTTGAGTTTTGTTCCACATTTTTTTCCCACTCTATCCAGGATCTAAGAATATGTTTCACACTTAAAAATCTGTTAGGATCACAGAAGTGGATGGCTATCAGGAAAAATTGTGAATGACTTGAAATGGGTCAAAAAGATCACTGACTCTGCTGTGCAGTGCATCTGTCTGCTCAACTGCCCCCTTTGATTGTTTTTGGGCTATTTTACAAATCTTTAAGTTGTAGAAAACGGATATAATGAAAATTATTCTTTTCCATGTTGTTGTTGTTGTTATTTGCCATTGAGTTGGCCCCGACTCATAGCGACCCCTCCTTGGGTTTCCGAGGCAGTATCACTACGGAAGTAGGAATGCCCAACCTTCCTTCCGA
>NW_006921947.1:3426083-3430795 GCF_000298275.1 Orycteropus afer afer
GAGGAGTGGCTGGTGGGTTTGAACTGCCAGCCGTCTGGTTAGCAGGCAAGTGTCTTAGCCACTATGCTACCAGAGCTCCAAGCTTCAATTAATGTGAGGAGGTAGATGTTGTTTGGAGTGAAGATGAAGGATTTATCTCTCCATGGTGACTGGCTCCAATTGGAGATTCTGATGGTTCCTTGAATTCTCCTTTGAACCGGTTTTAACATCTTACTATTTCCTTCATTAATTATTGAGATAATAAAATCTTTGATATATGTTCATTTTTAGTTTAATGAGAGTCATGATTTTACCTTTTAAAGAAATTGTATCTGTTAAGATATAAAGACTGAACATTGACTAAAAACAGCAAGTCCTTAGAGACCTAAGAAATATGAAGGTATGACTTGCCCCTCAAAACTCCTTACATTTATTAACTCATTTAATCTTCTCGACAACTCTGTGAGAGGGAGTGCAATTAACTCCATTTTACAGATGATGAGAGGAAAGCACAAAGACAGTAAGTAACTTATCTGCATTAAGATAGTTTGCAAGAGGCAAAGCTAGCAGTAAAAACCTAGGCATTCTGGCTCCAGTCCAAGGGACAAACCATCACATGATCGTGCCATACAAGGTGTTCTTGCCAAAAGAAGACAGGACTAAACATTCTTAGCTAATATTTATATCATGCTTTCTCAACCACAGCACTACTAGCATTTGGTACAGAATAATCCTTTAGTGTGGGGCCGACCTGTGCATGGTGAGATGTTTAGCAACATTCGGGGCCTCTGCCTCCTCAGTGCCAGTGGCACTCTCAGTTATAACAACCAAAAATGTCTCCAGATGTTACCAAATTGTCTTTGCAGAAAATTTGCCCTTGATTAAGAAGTACTTGATGAAGAACTACTGCCCTACACCAATCTCTAATGTCAACTAATGAAATTAAATCCTTGACTCTTAACTTCTTCATAAAAGAGTCACATGTGAAGAGAGGAAAAAGTAGACTTCAAACATAGATGAAAACAGCTGAATGAAACAAGTTGATGTCTCAGTAGAAAGCATACTTAGTGGTGATTACCTTATGGCGGACTGTACTTCTACAGCAGGAAGGGTGTGGTTCTTAGAAGGATCTGTAACCACAAACCAGAATGACACCCGTTGGGTTACATTGCAAAGTAGAACGTGGGAAATTCTGTAGACAGTGGAGAGAAAAAATACATAGTCAGGAAAACATGCGAAATGGCATATGATCATCCACCCTGACACTATTGTCACCTTAAGTGGGGGCTTACCTACAAGGAAAAATCATTTCCATCATTATGAAGAAATGTCTTATTAAGAAGAAAATTACATCAGAGAAAATTCTCTTTGATTTCAAACTCATACTTAGAGATCATTCCATAAGTAAAGAATATGCCATAAATGAATGAATGCATGAGTAAATAAATGAATGGGCTTAGTCAGTGAGTGGAGTGTTAGGCTCTCACTCGCCATCACCTCTTGGCTGACAGCACTTGGCTTCCCCAGCACTCAGCCCTTCTCTGCCCTCAGAAGCCTTTGGATGTTTCCTCACAAAGCTCTTTGTTGTGTCCTCTCTGTTCAGATGTCTGCCTTCAGCTCCTGGGTAGATTCTGCTATTCACTCTTGGACTCAAAATTTCCTGCATCAGCCTCTATTTCTGTCCCTCACCATCCCAACATGGTGTCAGGCCCAAGAGATGCCTTGTGCACACCCATTCAGTTTGTTTCCCACCACCTTGAACAGACCTCTGAAACGGAGTGGTCTAATCAATGACTCAGTAGCCTGTGAACACTTTGTTTTGTAGGCAGATGCTTTTAACTGTAAGTTGGAAATGTGACTTACTCTACTCTACACTTACCAGTACAAGTAGAAATAGAGAAATTGCATTAACGTTCAAAGAGGAGACGATGTACATATGACAGTATATTCCAACAAACAAACAAACTGCCATCCAGCGGATTCTGACTCATAGCGACCCCCATTGGGATTCCTAGGTGATAAAGCTTGACGGAAGTAGATTGCCCAGTCCCTGGAGTGGCTGGTGGGTTTGAAATGCCAACCTTCTGGTTAGCAGTCAAATGCCTCAGGCACCACGCCGCCAAAGCTCCTTTGGGCACTATGAACATTGAAAATTATAGGAGAGTCCACATAAAATCAATAGAAAACACAAAACACACCGCCATCTAGTGGATTCTGACTCATAGCGATCTCCCTTGGGTTTCTGAGGAAGTAAATCTTTACAGAAGTAGATTGTCCCATCTTCTTTCCTAGGAGCGGTTCATGGGTTTGAACCGCCAACCTTCTGCTTAGCAGTCAAATGCCTCAGGCACCACGCCGCCAAAGGGCCTTTCAATTATAAGTCGCTGATGGCTCACATTATTTCCCTAAGAGCTAAATTGCATAACAAAACAAAAAAAGATATTAACAATCTTTCTAGAAGAATGAAACATGCATCATCGCATTTACTAAAACAGTAACGTTGTTGTTATGTGCTCTGGAGTTGGACCCGACTCATAGCTACCCCTCCTTGGGTTTCCCAGGCAGTGTCACTACAAAGTAGATTGCCCCACCTTCCTTTCGAGGAGTGGCTGGTGGGTTTGAACCGCCAGCCTTCTGGTTAGCAGTCAAGTGCCTTAGGCACTACGCTACCAGAGCTCCTAAATTAATAATAGTAATAATAATAACAATTCAGTGGTTTTTAGAAGACCATCCAAGTGTATTACGTCCAATATTACATGACAGAGAATACCCTATTTTCAATACGCTTGCACAGCTATCTAGAATTTCCCGGTGGAAAATACCGTAATTTCTTCCTTTAAATGTAGTACAAAAATTGAGGCAACTCTTTCGACTCTGTCCAGAGTCAAAGGGCTGGGACTCACAGTGAGGGCAGACTTGAACTTCCTGTGTCTCCCGGATTGTGCCTGGAGGTGGTGGTGAGGGTGAGGTGGGAACAAGGGCAGCTCCAGGATGCCGCTGCCATCAGTCTTCTTCCAGTGTTCACAGAGCGCGGTTCCGGGGAGGGCCAGGCCAAGAGACCAGAACTCCACGCGCCCTTCCTGCAACCGGAAGCCAACGGTCTTACGAACTCTGGGCGCCCGGAATCCACCACGTGGGCAGACATCGCAAGCTAATATCCTTAACTTCTGGAAACCCAATCCCTTCACCAGCTGCCGAGCCCTCTGCCGCACTGACCTCATGGGCAACTAACCACCTGGGCAACTACTGGGACCTGCTCAAGTCCAAGGTCGTGTTGCCACCCTCCACCCAGAGGCGCCTATTTCCTCCAGCCAGGCCCACCTAGGCCCCATGCTACACCCACTACCGCTGCCCTGGGGGCTGGGGGCAAAAACAGCCGCTCCCCAGAATCCCACAGGACTGGAAGCACGTCAACTTACGGGAAGCCTGGATGGGTTTCCCCAACAAGCCGCTCCCCAAGTCCGTCGGGGGACCCGGCCTCTCTGCCTCCTGGGAGACCAACTGGAAGCGCAAACTGTGGGCCGCCGTCAACCTCGGCTGCATCCAGAGCCGGGTGACGGTAAAGATCAGGCCCCCCAAAGTGCCATGGGGACCCTGCCCCCGGCCAGGCCCAGGGCGCCCTCTATACCATGCCCCGCCTATCTGAGCAGCGGCCCTGTGCCAAGAAGACCGTGCTGCAGGCCCTCAGCCAGTGCAACAAGGGGAAGAGGAAGTTCGATGGGCCCCTATGGTTCGAGGTCCCCGACGCCAAGAAAGGGAAGCTCAGCCCAGAGGCTAGGCGGTCTGCCTTCAGGCCCGTGTTGAAGAATGGCGTCGTGCGTGCCTCGGTGCCCAAGCCTGGCCGGCTCCACAGCGGCCGCTTCTGGAGCTGCAGCATCTGCGACGAGTGGTTTGTTCCTCGGCCTGCCACCCAGCCTGCTGCGGCGAGGATGCCTGCCTCCGGTGGCCCTGGAGCACAGCAGCCTGCTGACCCCCTTAGCTCCTAAGAGTCCCGGCCCTGCCATCCACCCCTGAGACCCAAGTTCACAGCTCTTTCCTCGTGCTTACCCCCGCTCTACCCTGAGGTGGGATACTGACACCACCAAGTTCAGCTACAGGTCCACGAAGTCCCTGACCCACCTGTCCTTACCCTGCAGATATCAAAGCCCCTGCTTTCTCCAGGCCCACCCACTTCCTCTTTTTGCCTGAGCACAGACAGGTCAGGAACACATGCTTATTTCCCTACTGCCCTATTCCCCCAGTTTGAATTGTTAAATATTTGTTCTTATTAAAATCATATTAACAGTAATCATGAGAGAAGTCTTCTGTTGTCATAGTTGTTGTTGTTATTTGCCCTCCAGTCGGACCCGACTCATAGCGACCCCTCCTTGGGTTTCCCAGGCGGTATCACTACGCAAGTAGATTGCCCCATCTTCCTTCCGATGAGTGGCTGGTGGGTTTGAACTGCCAGCCTTCTGGTTAGCAGTCAAGTGCCTTAGGCACTACGCTCTTTCTCATCGCATAGGTTAAGATTTCATCGATAGCAGAATTTCTCAATCTGGGCAGTATTTACATATTAAGCCAGATCATTTTTTTTTTTTTTGTGGGAGGGAGAAGGGGGAGTGGGGAGTGTCCTGTACATTATAGTTTTTAGCAGCATTCCTGGCCTCTGCCCAGAACCTGCCAGTAGCCCATACACAGTGTGATAAGCCAGAATGTGTCCAGGCTTTGCCAGGTATCTTGGAGAGGTGGTA
>NW_006921947.1:3431145-3431769 GCF_000298275.1 Orycteropus afer afer
AGAAAATACTTGGAGGTGTGAATTGTTAATAATCAGAAAATGAGCTACTCTTTAAACTCTTCAGATTGGCAAAAATTTACAAATTACAGTATCCAGTGCTGGAAAGGACATGTTGTTGTTGTTGTTATATGCCATTGAGTCGGACCCAACTCATAGCAACCCCTCCTTGGGTTTCTGAGGCAGTATCACCACGGAAGTAGATTGTCCAATCTTCCTTCCGAGGAGTGGCTGGTGAGACATAGGGAGTTGAAACTCCATGCAGGGCTGTGGGAGAGTCTGTGGGCCCAACCATCAAGAAAGTCCTTTGGAATTGTCTCCTAGAACTAAAGATGTGCCTGTCAGAAACTCTCTTGCCTGCACACACACAGTGAAACATTGGTGAGCATGTTGATTGCAGCATTATTTGTCATTGCAGAGAACTGGAACAACCTAAATGTCCATCAACAGGGAAATGAATAAAGTAAATGTGGTCTATGCTATCAAGGACTGCTGCTCCACAGATAAACAGAATGCACTAGGCCAGGTTTTCCCAACCTCAGCACTATCAACACTTTTGACCCAGGTAGCTCTGGTAGCATAGTGGCTAAGACACTTTGCCTGCTAACCAGATGGCTGGCGGTTCAA
>NW_006921947.1:3432010-3439366 GCF_000298275.1 Orycteropus afer afer
GAAGAGTAAGGGGACAAAATATACCCAAGTTGAGAACCAATGGTGTAAAGATTGTGTGTTATCTTTGCAATTCTTTTGTAAATTTAAAAGTACACACATAATATACAGGAGCAAAGCAGTTATTGAAAAAGTTTCCTGGGCACAGGAAAATAAACTACAATGGGGAAAAAAAAAACTGGCAATGGATTAATGAACAGCTCTTATTGGCTACACTGATAAAGAGGTAACAGATACAAAGGTATTTTGAAAATAATAAAGAGCTGTTTTCAAATGCAAGATATTGGCCCCAATCACTCTAAGGCTGGTCTTTAAAATGATCTACAATTTTAAACAATAGTTCTTTTATGTATTAGATGCATCAAGTATTTATTATTATGCTGCCTACTGTACTAGTGTTTTAAGTAGCACCGTTTCTATCATTTCTCCAAGATTGATGCTAAATAGAAAGGTGAATAGTTTGAGCTGTTAAGGGTCTTCATCAACAGAAGAATGACTAGTTGTCCTACATGAGGTCTGCCCAGTGATGTAAAGTGACTAGGCTAAGATTTTAATGGGGGGGGGGGGAAGTAACCTAGTGCTCAACAAATGTCAACCATAGAAATATAAGTGTAGAAATGTTTGTACTTAATTCTGCTATAGGGAGATGAAGTAACAATTCATAAGCTCACTTTTTAAATGAGCAGCTTTGTGAGTAATGGGTCAGGGGAACACACACCCCTGCTTCTGAACGCAGGCACCAGACAAAGGCTGTATAAGAAGACAGAGACACACTCCCAGGCTGCGGCCTCCTTCTTGTTTAAATGACACTTTAAGAAACTGATGTCTTGGCTCCCTCCAAAATAAGAAACTGACACTCAACAAGAGATAAACTCCAAGCAATGGGAAGCTACTTCTACCATGGCCATTTCATGCCATGTCCACTGGGAGAACATCCTGCCACAAGGTTAGGGTGGAAGAAGACAGAGAAATGGGTTGATGGAGCCACTATAATCTTATGTCCACTGCATCCAATAGACAGGCCTGTGGTTTAAGAACCAGGGTGTTAAACATGCTTCATTTATTCACAAATATTTATTAAGAGGCAAATTTGATTAGCCAGCAGGGTTAGGGATGATTAGGAATAGAGTTCCTACTGCAAGGCCATTTAGAGTCTATAATTTCATAAATGTCAGATGTAGGAGATTAGTGATGTTAAGGCCCTTGGAAGACCAAAGCCACAGTGTCTTAAGCTCACTAGAGCATAAAACACCAAAGTGGTTTCTTATTTTCTGACATCTTTGAGATGCCGAAATTTGCTCCTAAGAAGACTGCATGCCCAGTTGCAGAATATACCTAGGACAGTGGGGAGTACAGGTAGTACAGAGAGCTTCTGCATTTCATAGAATTTGTCCTCAATCTTTGTCGGGGCTGTCCATAATTCTGCCCAGGTTTTAACTTCATTTGAACTTTCACTTTTTTATTCTTCAAATAAAGGCACCCTTTTTAATTTTATCAGCTACAGAGACCACCTGGAAGACTATGAAAAACTTTGTCCATCTGCAACACAATAGGTTTCTCTGGGCCCAAAACATGAGGGCAAGGTCCAGGTCTGTCCTGCCCTGTGACCCCTGTATTCCTGAAGCATAGATCAGTGGGCACTCAATGAAGGATTGTGAAATGGATGGATGGATGGACAAATGAATGAATGGATGGACGGATGGATGGATGAAAGTTGCATCATACTGTTTCTGAAACTTCCCAGAGAGACTCCCTGAGAAAGTAAATCAGGCAGGGGATACAGTAATCGAAAAGAGAGGAAGAAGGGAGGAAGATTACTTCCCCCAAACTTCTTTTTCCAGACACAAACATTCAGAGACACTAATAACATACAAAACTCTGTAGTAAAAGAGGACTCCTGTGGTGCAGTGAATTACTAATATGGTCTTTCCAGCCAGTCTTTATAACTCCCACCAAATGACTGGGTGGGACAAAGCAAATGAAGTGCTTGTGGCCCACTAAAGGGGTTGGGTAGTATGCTAATAATATAAATAAGGAGCATGGTACCCCTGTGGGGGCAGGACCATACAAATAAGGTGTATGGAACTCTAGCAAGGGGATTGGTCAGTTTTACAATCCTGTTAAGCTTAAAATGAAGCATCCCAGAAGCAGAAAGGGGGACCTAATGACCACCAAGAAAGAAGAGCCAAGAGTGGAGTGAGTCCTTTGGACCCAGGATCCCTGTGCTGAGAACCTCCCAGACCCAGGACACAGAGAGAGAAATCTGTAACACTGGAGACAGTGAGAGTCAATGAGAAGCAGGAGCAGAGAAATGGTAGCAGTAGAGGCAGCAGAACCAGGAGACCTGTAGGAGACAGTGAGATGGGCTTCTCGCCCACAGAGCAGGAAAGCTAAGTGCCTTCAGGCGTGGAGCTTGCTAGTGGAGTGGGGTGCCTCCAGGCACTTACTGGCAGAGCTAAAGAGGTTTGTAACACTTGCCCAAGCAGGGCAGAGGCCAAGGGGTCAAAAGGCCAAAGTCCAGAGAGAGGCCTGCATGTAGGCATAGCTTAGGAAGCTATCCTGACCAAAGAACTGTATCCTGAGTCATTTCTGAACCTGAATTATAACCTATGACTTCCATAATAAAGCCCAAAATCAAGAGTATGGTCCATGAGTTCTGTGTTGTCATTGCAACAAATTACTGAACCCATCAGAGAAGTAGAGGGTGCCATAGAAAAATGGTTGGTGTTAGAATTGGTAAAAAGGTTCAAGAGTGGAGGTGTGTCTGACCGCTGCCTCATAGGAATTAGCTTCGGGCTAATTCTGATGGTGATTCTCTTTCACCTTTGTGATGTTAGAGGAGGTCAGATGCCTCCACCATGCCATTTTTAGAACCCCTGAATATAGTGGGGGTAGCCAAGAGGAAATGCAAATGTAAGGAGAGAAAGTTGGCACTGAGAAGGAAGTGAAAGAAAGGATGAGTATACACAATTCAGTAGCTAAGTAATTTATATACCAACCAACAGATACAGTTCCTTCCAATTATAGTCTACATACAAGTAGAGTGTGACTTCTTCTATGGTCTTTCTTCCAAATGTTACTACTCAGTACATTCTCAAAGATAGGCACAGAATGAAAAACTAATCAACCAAGAAGCAGTTTGAAGCAAAATATATCTTGGAGCAAAATATTTTCACTTTACTATAAAAGGGAGCTCTGGTAGCATAGTGCCTAAGGCACTTGATTGCTAACCAGAAGGCTGGCGGTTCAAACCCACTAGCCACTCCTCGGAAGGAAGGTTGGGCAATCCTACTTTCGTAGTGATACTGCCTCGGAAACCCAAGGAGGGGTCGCTATGAGTCAGGTCTGACTCGACGGCACATAACAACAACAACAACAACAACATAAGCAAAAACTATATATTTGTTTTACCATAAGAAGCTGAAATGCCATTAGCCAAACTAAATGGAAACCTGTATTTTCAAGATTTTAAAGGTAGATGGATCTGATGGAGTGTTTTAAATTCACTCAACAAGCCTTCTGGACTTTTTTTTTTTTTTTACAAACTCATGATATGAACACACACAAATGGCTTCTTGAAGCCAATCACTGAAGAGGCACTTCTGTCCACTCCCTTTCCTCAAGTGCAAGGAGCCTTGGTCTCACGTAATCCTCTCAGAATTGGCTTCACGGTCATTTCTCATCAATGGCCCAGACAGGGCCAAATCACTCCAGGGGTGCTAAGAATCGAGCTGTTGTTTCTGGAAATCAAAAAGACCCAATAGGAGCCAGCCTGCTATTTTACAAGCACGAGACCGTTAATCCCCTTACTGTGGATACAACAGCGTGTTGTTCCTTGCTGGATCACAAGATTTATCCCTGAAAACTTAGGCAGAGGAAGAAATCCATTACATGCCCTGCACCATTAACACAGAGATGTTATGCCTCAATTAGGCTTCTAGCGCTCTTGCTAAAAATGATTTTTTAAAACAATATCCTAAAAGCCAGTATTTGAGCAAACTAGGCAAATAAATTTCCCAGTTTACCTGGAAAATACACTTTGAACTTACAGTTTTCTTAGAAACTATTTTAGCATTTTTAAATTTCTATGAAATTGCTTTAGTATATCTGGCCTAAATCTTATTGTAAGTTGTTGCCATCCTTAATCCAAGTCCCAAGTCCACTAGGTCATGTGACTTGAGTCCCAAGTACTCAACTGCCATTCCCATCGGTTGCCATTGAGTCAACTCCAACTCATGGAGACCCTGTGTGTGTTACAGTAGAACGACACTCTATAGCGTTTCCAACAGCTGGTTATTTTGGAAGTAGATCACCAGGCCTTTCTTCTCGAACCTCCAACCTTTCGGTTAGCAGCCAAGAGAGTTAACCATTTGCACCACCCAGGGACTACTAGGTAGTCAAGTAACATGCCCTAATGAAACCAGAGCCTTCTACTAGGGTGTCCATTCATCTCCACTTTTGCTTATAAGAAAAACCAGCAAATAACAACAACAACAACAACAACAACAAAGACTTGATACCAAGATTTCTGAATAATGTGGTTTTTTTTTTTTTTTTTAATTGTGATTTGGGTGAAAATTTACAGAGTAAATTCACTTTCCATACAACAGTTCACATATACTTTGTCTCATGACATTGACCAGTTTACCACAATGCAACAGCTCCCCTCCTACTTCCTCCCGATAGCTACTTCTTCCCTGTGCCCATTCCTCCATGTACTCCTGCCCCCTGAGTTGTCTCCCTGTGCACAAACAGCTCTTCTTTCTCCCATGATTGTTCTCTCCAAGGGACTGTATCTACCTCAGGTACATGTTCAACTCCTATGCCTGTATTTTTTTGGCCAGAAGCCACAGGTGTAGGTTCAATTCCAGACCTGAAGGGCAGCTAGGGGCCATTGTCTCAGTTGTTCCACCAGGCTCTATCAGACCAGCAAAACTGGTCCCCCCCCCTTTTTTTTTTCAAATGAGTTTGAGTTTTGTTCCACATTGTTCTCCCTGTCTATCCAGGATCTCCTACATAGATCCCCTTCAAGTGCTTGACAGTAGTAGCCGGGCACCATCTAGTTCTTCTGGTCTCATAGTCATATAGGCTGTGAATCGCATGATGTACCAGTCTCTAGGACTAATTGTTTCCATGACCTTTGGTTTCCTTCATTCTTCTTTGCTCTGGACGAGGAAAGACCCATTGTTGCCTCTAGATGGCTGCTTGCAAGCTTTTAAGATCCCAGTCGCTACTCACCAAAGTAGGAGATGGAACAAAGTTTTGCGTAGTATGTTATGCCAATTGAGCTTGATGTCCCTGTGACTGTGGTCCCCAGCCCACAGGTTCAACTACCTGATCCCTCTAGGAAGCTGGCTGTGAGCAAGAAGAGACTAAAGCCTTGCCCCTTGTCAGCTCTACTATACACCTGGGAATTCAAATTTTACAGATACAATTATAGGAACATTGTCTACCAACCCTATACTAAATAATGTTTTCAAAGGAGTTGCAGTGTTTCAGTCACATTTAGACCATCTTCCTACAATTTCTCTCCCACAGCCAGCTTCTTGGGGGGAGGACCTGTGCAGTATGGGATCTGATCTTATCCATAATTTTACACCAGAGTCTGGCACACAGCAGACTTTCAAAACAGATTACTTAATCCTATGGATCCAACAGCAATGCAGTCCAACAGGTTGGCCTCAGTAGGCCACAATCAGGAAAGGGGTTTGTGTTTCTCCGATCATTCCTTTGGGTACTATGTCTGCCCTTCCTTCCCCACCCCTTGTCAATATCTGGAGAAGACTTTGAAGCTTTTCAGTCACTTCTTTATATAAAGTCCAGGCCAGTCTAATCAAAATTCTGATCAAAGCGTTGGTCCTACATTGCACACCCAGCTCTCTGTTTCTGCTGGTTCTGGCTTGAGCAGGGATAGAAGTAGCGGGCTTCATCCTTTACTCTCCCTGCTTCCTTCCCACTGCACATCTCTGTCCCAGCATGCCTCTTTTTGGCTCATTTTGGGATGGGAAAGGAAGCTAGAGGAAGGGATCAAACAGAGAACAAAGTTCTTTTCCTTAGCCAGGACCCTCTGGAGTCCCTCCTTACTATTAGGGGTCCTCTGTCATGGCAGGTTCCCTGTTGCTCCCCCATCACAGCATTTGGGAGCCTCTGGGGACCCTCTGGGTACCTCAGCACTACATCTTCCCCTGACATAGGGCATGTGCCCTGGCTTCCATCCCACCTTCAGCTCTGCTTCCAAGGATAAACCTCCAGCCTGACTCCACCAACATGAGTCAGCTCCTTCAACAGCATCCACTTGGTCTTCAAGAAATATCCAAATGTCCCTGCTCCCAAGCTGCCCCCTCACTCACCCATAGCACAGGTGGCTCGGGCCAGCCTTCTTCCTTGAGACTTCTTCAGCACAGAGGCCAGCACCAGCTTCTCTTCCACTGTGCACGCTCAGTGCTTAGGGCACCATCGTGTTCTCTGCAACTCCAAGGACTGATATTTTTATTTCCAAAAGATTACAGCACAGCCATTATTGAAAACCCTGTGGAGCACAGGTCTACCCTGATAGACACCAGGTCCCCATGGGTTGGAATCAACTCAATGGCAATTGGTTAGGTTGGTCTGGGGGTGGGGGTGTGTACATAAGTATACATATATCATGTTTATTTTGATCCCCAAATTCGACTCTTCTATTTTATACTTTATATTCACAGCCCATGCAGCAGATATTGTGGGTTTGAGGGAGGTCAATTAAGAGCAACGCTCTTTGCCAGGTTCTGAGTTATTTTAGAATTAAGACAAAAGAATGAAGCAGATAGGAGACCAAATTAAGAGACTAAGTTGGACGCTATGACTTTAATTAGCAAGCAAATTGACTTCCTAATTAAAAAAGAAAAATCCCAGAATTAGGTAAGTTTATCTATACTGAACCAGGTACAGATGAGTTGAGGTGGGTCAGGATATTTAACATCCCAGATGATATGCCCCACTCAGTTCCAATGGGGCTCAACTGTAAAGCACAGGGCAGCCTCACAGGCCTGTGTGTGCTCTTGGAGAACCTGACTCCGTACTTAGTGCAGGGGGCAGCGTGAAGAACGTCTGCTGTCTGCGGGCAGGCTGGCTCTCAAAGAGAAAGGACCCCATGCCCAACTGCTCCTGCCAGCTCACCAATTAGCTAAGTCATTTCACCTCTCAAGGGAGGACTGAGGAGGGAGCAGATAGACGCGGAGTGTCACCCTAACAGAAGCAAACATCACAAACAGAGAAGTGGCATTCTTCCTAAAGAACAGACAGACACTAGCGTTAAACTGTTAACAATTGGACTAAGTGCTTTTTATAAATAAACAAGGTGCTACGAGAGATACCAACAGT
>NW_006921947.1:3439481-3453153 GCF_000298275.1 Orycteropus afer afer
AGCTGCTAACCAAAAGGATGGCAGTTCAAACACACCAGCAGCTCTGTGGGAGATAGACAAGGCAGTCTGCTTTTGTAAAGATTTACACCCTTGGAAAACCTATGGGGGTCACTAAGAGTTGGAATCAACTCAATGGCACTGGGTTTGGTTTTGGGGATATATGTATCTAGCTATCTGCCTGTGCCACAGAAATTATAGGTATACCATAGAAAGGTGTGGTAATGTGTGTGCATGTGTAATATGTGTACTTCTTAGAAGATATAACTGTAATTTTAAAAAATATTTATCTTCAAATTGCCTGGTCTACAAAGAACATGGTTGGAACATGATTTAAAGGACAAGCTGACTCAACCCACCTTCAGTTTAGTGGCTCCTTTACTGTTAGGCAGGCGCTCTGGTGGCATAGTGTCTAAGGCATTTGACTGCTAACCAGAAGGCTGGTGGTTCAAACCCACCAGCCATTCCTCAGAAGGAAGATTGGGCAATCTACTTCCGTAGTGATACCACCTCAGAAACCCAAGGAGAGATCGCTATGAGTCGGGTCCGACTCGACTACAGTGAGTTTGGTTTGGTTTTTGGTTACTGTTAGGCTGGCCAGTGTCAATATGGTTCCTGTACTTAACTCTCCCTTTTTCATGGAACCTGGGGCTTCAAAGGACTGCTTCACTACTCCATCTATTACACATACACACATTGTCACTCACACAAACTTTCAGTCTTTGACCGTTTCCACTCTGAAGCCTTTTTCCTAATAAATGTCATCATTTTTTGAGGTTTAAAATATAAATAAATAAAGAGTATGCTGAGGTAGATTACAAGTTGTTTAAATGTTCCATAAAAACATGTGTCTCTTCCACAATGGAATACTATGCAACACTAAAGAACAACGCAGGATCTGCCAAATACTGCATAACATGGATGAACTTGAAGGACATTATGCTGAGTGAAATAAGTCAATCACAGGACAAATATAGTATTAGTCCATCACCGTAAAAAGTCAAGGAAAGGTTTATATATGGAAGGAAACTTTCTTTGTTGGTTACTGGGGAGGCAGGGGAGGGGAGGAGAGGGAACACTGCAAAAAAAAAAAAAAAATCCATTGACCCACGTCACTTTAGTTTTGGGTATTTCACTGCACATAAATTATATTTCAATAAAATGTATTTTTTTTAAATGTGCCTCTTCAAAAAATTAAATTATTTTCAAGATCAAATTATGAAATAATGCACTATTTCAAATAATACACGACGCATATGCAATTAGGATTCTTCACTGTTTACTTACTCTGTGGCTCCTCTGTTGGGAACTTTTCTCATGGAGAAAGCCACCATCGCTTTGAAGAGATATTCTTCATTTGTGTCCCAGGCATACTGAAAATGAAGAGAAACAGAACATGCAAGTGAAGAGGCCTAGGGAAATCCAAGGATAAGAAGCTAAATGGTCCGTTGGGTTTTACTTGTGATCACAGTGGCTCTCCCTGCTCTCACACACTGAGGTCTGGTAACCATGACCTGAAACACAACACCATAGTGTCCTGGGTAGGGTTTCTTGGATGTTCTATAATCCAAATGTCATGTGTTATGACATTACCTTCCTCAGAACCCACATCGTCAGAACCCCGTCAAGAAATGAGCAATGTGGACATCCTCATCCTGGCCATGCATAGCCCTTCCCTTCTTCCTCGGGCTCTTCCCACATAAACAGACTTCCTCCCAGCTTCCCTTCCTTTCTTCACATCAGTACAGATTTTCTGTTATTTTCTGAGCTGGAACCTTGGGCATGTGCATGTCTTAGGCTCCTTCATTCTTCATTTTCAGTCAAGCAGCAAACCCCAGGCTTGAGGCAAGAAGGGACCAACATGTGAAGGAACAGGAAGGAAGCTAGTGCAACCAAAGCAAAGCCAAGAGTGGGGTGAGTGGTAAAAGCTGAGGGGAGAGAAGTGACTGGAGGGGTGGAGGAAGTGGCCATCACAGAAATGTTGGCATTCTGATTTCACTTTGAGATGGGAAGACATCTACTATGGCAAAAAGCACACGGGGTGGCATCGTCCTCTGACCGCCTCCAAGATTATGAGGAGGAGAGAGAATCACCACCAGCAGCCCAAGGTTTATTCCTATGAGGCCAAACATGCCGCCACCCTCCAGCCTTTTACCAATTCTGACACCAGTCATCCCTCCCACAGCACTCACTACTTCACTGCTGGGTTCGATAATTCATTGCAATGGCCACACAGAACTCACAGACAATACTCACGATTATGGGTTTATTAGGGAAGTAACAGGCTACGATTCAGGTTCAGGAACGTGCTCGGCATATAATTCTTCGATCAGGACAGTCTCCCTTCTGCTGTGCCCTCAGGCATGTCTCTTTGGCCCTTGGCCTCTTGACCTGGCCTCTGCCCTGCTTGGACAAGTGTCACAAAGCTCTTTTAGCTCTGCTGATAGGTACACCTAGGTGCACCCCACTCTGCCAGCAAGCGTCCTGCCCAAAGGCTCTCAGCTTTCTTGCTCTGTGGGCCGGCAAGCCTGCTGCTCTGTCTCATGCCTCTTGGTTCCTCTGCTGGTCATCTCTGCTGGTCATCTCTGCCACTCCTGTCTGCTGGTCCTCTCTGCCATCTCTCTGCCAAGGAGGTCCAGTGCAGAACGCACTCCCCTCTACCTCTGGCTCTTCTCTCTTGATGGCAGTGAGATCCCCCTTCTGTCTCTAGGAGGGCTCATTTTAAGCCTAGCAGAATGACAAAACTAACCAATCCCCACATTAGAGTTCCATACACCTTATTTGCATGGCCCCACCCCCACAAGGGTGCCATGTACCTTATTTACATTACTCACAATCTATCCAATTCCCTTATATTCGTGTAGTTCCACCGAGTCATCTGGTGAGAGTCACAAAGGCCATGGCTAGAAAAGCCAGACCAAGCAACTCACTGCACTACAAATAATCGGTGCCTTTCTCCTCTTGTGTAGGGTGATAATCATATGCAGATGATTCCTAAACAAAACAACGACCCTCTAAGTTACTCTGGGTAAGAAAGCTTATGACTGCACTGCTTTTTCCCTAAAATACCTTTGCAATTTATTCATTTAACAGCCTTCAGTTGCTTCCACTTCACCTTTTTCTCTTTCAGTCCTGCCTTAAATAACACTACAGTAAGATCTTACCATCAAGAATAGAAAACTCAATCTCTTTAATTTTCTCACACACAAGTGCTAAATATTGCATTTTAATGTCAAATTTAGATACTATTGTTGGAAGTGCACCTTCATTCTTTTAAAGTGAACTTAACCATTCCATATTATACTGTGCATATTTTAAAATAATTAACTGATCCACAGCATAGTTGCTTGGTTTTTAATAATGCTTTTTTTCCCTCAAAATTAGTTTTACTCATCAGGAATAAGAGCAGTGTTGATAAAATTGGAAGAAGCCCCAGTAGCACAGAGGTTAAGCACTTGGTGGCTAACCAAAAAGTTGGTAGTTTGAACCCACCTAGCAGCTCCGAGGGAGAGACACCTGGCAATCTGCTCCCATAAAGATTAAAGCCTAGAAACCCCTATGGGGAAGTTCTACTATGTCACATGGGCTCACTATGAGTCAAAACCGACTCATTGGCACCTAACAACGACAGTCCAATTGGAATCAATCTAATAAATGAGAACAAATCATGGGAAAGAAAGTGGTCCGGTTAAAAACAGCACACAGTCACCCTTCAGACAAGGTAGCCTTGTCAGCACCCTGTGGAAATGGGAGAGCAGGGTCACATGCACAGAACAACAATAAGCTGGTGCAGATGGTGAAGTTGAAGATGCTAGGCTGCTTTCATTAGAGCATGAAGTTAAGTTGGTTTTTAGATCTTGGGATGACTTTGATCTGATTTCTCCTGTCCTTTCATTGATTCTTCTTAAAATCAAGAGCATGAGCTGCCTGGTGATCTTGTGTGGGAGTCAAGTTTTGGTTACAGAACAAAGCCCCAACCTATTTGGATGGGAAAAGATTACTGCCAAGATCCATCTGCCATCTGCAATGATATCCCTTATTCCACGTCCTCCTCTGAATCCAGCTTGAATTTCTGGCAGTTCTTTGTCAATGTATTGCTGTAACTATTTTTTAATTACCTTCAGCAAAATTTTAATTGCGTGTGATGTTAATGATAAAACCAAAACCAAACTCACTGCCGTTGAGTAGTTTCCGACTCATAGCAACCCCTCCCTGGTTTTCCAAGGCGTGGAAATCTACAAAAAGTAGATTGCCCAATCTTCCTTCTGAGGAGTGGCTGGTGACTTTGAATGGCCAGGCTTCTGGTTAGCAGTCAAATGCCTTAGGCACTACCACAAGAGCTCCTGATATTAATGATATGATTCAATAATTTCTGCATTCTATTGGATCTCCTTTCTTCGGAATGGGCACAAATATGAGTCTCTTCCAGTTTGATGGCTAGATAGTCATCTTCCAAATTTCTTGGCATTGATGGGTGAGTACCGCCAGCAATGCATCTGCTTGTTGAAACATCTCAATTGTTATTCTGTCGATTCCTGGAGTCTGATTTTTCACCAATGCCTTCAGCATAGCTTGATCATACTATTAGTTCTTGATCATATGCTACCTCCTGAAATGGTTGAATGTCAATCAATTCTTTTTGGTACAGTGACTGTGTGTTTCTTCTATAGTCTTTGATGCCTTCTGCATCATTCAATATTTTGCCCATAGAATCCTTCAATATTGCAACTAAAGGACTGAAAATTTTCTTCAGTTCTTTCAGTTTGAGAAATGCCAAGAGTATTTTTCCTATCTAGTTTTCTAACTCCTGGACTTTGTACATTTTATTATAATACTTTACTTTGTCTTCTTGAGCCACCCTTTGAAACCTTCTGTTCAGCTCTTTTACTTCATCATTTCTTCTGTTCAGTTTAGTTATTCTATGTTCAAGAGCAACTTTCAGAGTCTCTTCTGACCTCCATTTTGGTCTTTTCTTTCTCCCTTGTCTTTTTAATAACCTTTTGCTTTCTTCATATGAGATGTCTTTGATGTCATCCCACAACTTGTCTGGTTTTTGGTCATTAGTGTTCAGTGTGTCAAATCTATTCTTGAGATGGTCTTTAAATTCAGGTGAAATATACACAAGGTCGTATTTTGGCTCTTGTGGACTTGTTTAAATTTTCTTCAGCTTCAACTTGAACTTGCATATGAGCAATTGAGGTCTGTTCCACAGTCGGCCTCTGGCCTTGTTCTGAACAATGATAGTGAGCTTCTCTGTTGCCTTTTTCCACAGATGTAGTTGGTTTGATTCCTGTGTTTTCCATCTGGTGATGTACATGTGTATAGTCACCCTTTGAGAAAAAGTATTTGCAATGAGTAAATCATTGGTCTTGCAAAATTCTATCATGTGCTTTCCCAAGTTGTTTCTATCACCAAGGCCATATTTTCCAAGTATCAATCCTTCTTTGTTTCCAGCTTTTGCATTCCAATCATGAGTAATTATCAATGCATCTCGATTGTATATTTGATCAATTTCAGACTGCAGAAATTGGTAAAAGCCTTAAATTTCTTCATCTTTGGCATTAGTGGTTGGTACATAAATTTGGATCACAGTTGTATTAATGGTCATCTTTGTATGCACATGGATATTATCTTATCACTGACAGCATTGATCTTGAAACGTTCTTTTTGACGATGAATGCCACATCATTCCTCCTCATATTCCTGGCATATAGGCCATATGATTGTCCAACTCAAAATGGCCAGTAGCAGTCCATTTCAGCTCACTAATGCCTAAGATAGTGATCTTTACATGTGTCATTTCATTTTTGACAACTTCCAATTTTCCTAGATTCATACTTTGTACATTCAACATTAATGGATGTTTGCAGCTGTTTCTTCTCATTTTGAGTCATGCCACATCAGTAAACAGAGTCCTGAAAGCTTTACTCTATCCACGTCATTAAAGTCAACTCTACTTTGAGGAGGCAGCTCTTCCTCAGTACTATTTTGAGTGCCTTCCAACCTGAGGGGCTCATTGGAAGATGGGGCACTATATCAGACAATATTCCACTGCTATTCATAAAGTTTTCAGTGGCCATTTGTTTCAGAAGTAGACCACCATGTCTTTCTTCCTAATTTGTCTTAGTCTGGAAGCTCTGCTGAAACCTGTTTACCATGGGTGATCCTATTGGTATTTGAAATACCTGTGGCATAGCTTCCAGCATCACAGCAACACTAAAGCCATTACAAACCGACAGACGAATGGTGCATGCATCCTTTAACCCAAAAAACAAAACCCAGTGCCACTGAGTGGATACCAACTCATAGTGACCCTATAGGACCAAGTAGAACTGCCCCCAGAGATTTTCCAAAGCTACAAATCATTACAGAAGCAGACTGCTCCATTTTTCTCCCATGGAGCAGGTGGTGGGTTCAAACTGCTGACCTTTTGGTTAGCAGCCAAATGCCTTAACCACTGTGCCACCAGAGCAGCTTGATGCACCATCTACAGCTCGGCAATTCCACTCCCAGGTATGTACCCAAGAAAAAGAAAACATATGGAAAAGATAGGAACAAGAATGTTCATAGCAGGTTAGCTACCTTCTGTGCATATACCTGACACATTATAGATGCTCAATAAAAAACCAACACCAAACTCAATGCTGTTGAGTCAATTCCAACTCATAGCAACCCAATGAATATATAAGATTGAATTGAACATATCTTTATCTCCCACATGTTGCTTCAAAGAACAAGTGGCATATATTAAGTCACCTGTCACTTCCTATACTTAAGGAGCTCTGGTGGTGTAGTGAGTAAAGCATTCAGCAGCTAACCAAAAACATTGGTGGTTTGAATCCACCAGCCACTCCATAGGAGAAAGATGAGGCAGCCTGCTTCCATAAAGATTTACAGCCTTGAAAACCCTATGAGGCAATCCTACACTGTCCTATAGCGTCACTGTGAGTCTGAATTCACTTGATGGCAGTGGGTTTGGTTTTGGTTTGGTCAGATACCTTGGTTTCTTATTTCAATATCACGAGTGACAATGACCTAAATGCTCCAGTTCTCCTTCTTTTTGTACAAACATCTAAGAACACTTAAACTATGGTTGACCCCACGTTTTAGATGAGTAATCAAGTATAACTTGGCAAAGTTACAAAACAGAGCTCATTGGTTTAACTATAAATTCACGATGCCCTGCCCCCAAATTGCCTAGGAATCTCTTTGATTTCTCCATCATGTATCTCTTTCACTCATTTCAAAATAACTATTTCAAACCTCCTTAGGACCCCCAAATCCCAAACCTTTTCATCACACCTCACTATTACTAGATGCTCTTGCTCCATGAATTATAGATACAGCCGAAGTCATCAGTTGAAACTCCCCTATCCTCCTGACACCAAGATATACAAGATCCTCCATAGATACACAGCCTATCCACCTCCTCCCTTAAAGTGCTAGATATGCTGTTTTTCTTCTAGTCATTGGAGAGACCCTTCACCTCAATTAAGAACGCTTACCTTCTGGGGCTCAGGACCATAGTCTTGGGGGACATTGAGGTCAATTGGCATAACACAGGCCACAAAGTGTTCCACATCCTACTTTGGTGAGTAGCGACTGGGGTCTTAAAAGCTGTGAGTGGCCATCTAAGGTGCAACTATTGGTATCTCCCCATCTACAGCAAAGGAGAGTGAAGAGAATCATAGTGCAAGGAAACAATTAGTCCAAAGGACTAATGGACCACAAAAACCCCAGCCTCTATAACCCTGAGACCAGAAGAGTTAGATGGTACCCAGCTACCATTGCTCTGAAAAGAATCACAATTGGAGGTCCCAGATAGAGAAGGAGAGAAATGTGGAACAAAACTCAAAATCATAAACAAAACCAGGCTTACTGGTCTGACAGAGACTGGTAAAACTCCTGAGGCTATGGCCCTTAGAAACTCTTCAAGCCTGGAACTGAACTCACCCCTGTGGCTCAACTTTCAGCCAAACAATAGACAGGCGTATGAGGTGAACAATAACACCAGGGAGGTACACATGCCTGAGAACAATCAACCGTATGAGATCAAAAGGGCAGCATTTGAACTGCGAATGGAAACAGTAAACTCAGGGTGGAAATGGGAAGATGGCTGTTATATTGTGGGGATTGCAATCAATGTCACAAAACAAAATGTGCATGAATTGTTGAATGGAAAAACCAATTTGCTCTGTAAACTTTTACCCAAATCACAATAAAAAGTTATTAAATAAATAACACACAGGCTCCATGAGGGCAACAATTCTTTAAAAAAAAAAAAAATGCCTTCCCTCTGCCTGTCTCAGGATCTGCTTTCTGTATATTCAACTCCCTACTAAGGCTTTTTGGAGGGTCAGCTAGAAAGGGGAAGACCCTCCACAAGATGGATGACATAGTGGCTGCAACGATGGGCTTGATCAAGTACAGCAGTGATTATGAGGATGGGGTCAACCGGGCAGTGTTTCATTCTGTTGTACACAGGGTTGTTGTGAGTTGAAACCAACTTGACGGCACCTAAACACCACCAACAACTACGGTTTGTTCATTTACTTCTAAACATGCTCAAGCTTTCCTCATTAAAAATAAAATAAAAACGACTCAATCCTTTCTTCCACATGCTACTATCTCTCTCTCCTACCCTTCTCAGCCAAAATTCTCAAAGGAGTTGTCCATACTTCTATCTTCACATTTTTTCTGTTATGGGCTGAGTGTGTCCCCTAAAAGGATGAAAGTCTTAACCCCTAGTACCTGGGAATGTGATCTTGTTTGGAAATATGGTTTCTGCAGATGTAGTTAGCTCAGTCAGCATCAGTTTACGTTAGAGGAGGGCGGGCTACATAATCCAGTATGACTGATGTCCTTATAAAAAGAGAGGGGACACAAACATGCAGAAGGAAGACAACCATGTGAAAACGGAGGCAGAGATTGGAGTGATGCTTCCACAAGCCAAGGAATGCCTGGGACCATGAGAAACTAGAAGAGGCAAGGAAGGATTGTCCCCTGGAACCTTCAGAGAGAAGGCTCCAGAACTGTGAGGGAATTTCTATTGCTACCCAGTTTGTGGTACTTTGCTATGGCAGTCGGAAGAAACCCATACATTCACTGCTCACTTAGTCTCAACCCACTCCTACATCTGCCTTCCAGGCCACCACTCTCCAGAAACAGCTCTTTCTAAAGTCACCAACAACCTCCACATTGCTAAACACAATAAACACTTTTCACTCTTCACCTTGCTTGGCTTCTCAGCAGCATTTGAAGGTCTTGAATTCTCCCTTCATCATGAAACACTCTCTTCCCTTTTGTGATACAACATGCTCCTGGTTTTCCTCTTGCCCCTCTGGCTGCTTCTCCATCCTCTTTGCAGGTTCCCTCTCATCTATAAAGGCTTTAAGTTTTAGAGGACCTCAAGGCTCCATCCTAGACCTTCTCCTCTGGTCACTCTGTACTTTTTCCCTCACCACTGTCACCTATCCCAGGCTTTAGTCCCCACGTCTATGCATATGGCTCATGAACGTCCATCTCAAGCCAGTTCTGTTCTTTGCCTGTGTGTCAGTGATCTTTCAACTGCAACATGCCCAAAACCAAAGCCATGGCTTTCTTGTCTGCATTGGTTCTCTGGCTCATACATGGGCCATCATCCGTCCAGTTGTGTAAGTAGAAAAAAAGGCTTCAACCTCGACACATCCCTCTCCCTTCCTTCTCACATCGTCCTTATGGCTCTAGAATCCTTTCATCCCTGTATTCCAGTGGTCATAACCTCTCATCTCCACTACTCCAACTATCTCCTAATTGCTTCCCTCCACACTAGTCCCCTGGAATCTTCTACACTGTGGCAAAAGAAACTTCCAAATACTAATTCTATCATGACATTTCTTCTGTAAAAATTCCCACTTGATTTAGAGGTAATATCAAAAAGCCTTAGGAGCTCTGGTGGCAGAATGTGTAAGGCACTTGACTGCTAACCAGAAGGCTGGCAGTTCAAACCCACTAGCCACTCCTCTGAAGACTAGGCAATCTACTTCTGTAGAGATACTGCCTCAGAAACCCAAGGGGGTCACTATGAGTTGGAATTGACTCACTCAATGGCAGTGAGTTTGTTTTTTCGGTTTTGGCCTCTTCTTTCTCTCCAAGCTCACCATGTGTTGTGATCCTCCTCACTACCCCAGTCCCAGGCACCTCAGCCTTCTTTCTGTATTTCACTGTCATCAAGTTCCCTCCTGTAATAAGCCTTTTCTCATGCTGTTCTCTCTGCCCTTCCTTCTGTTATCTCCCTAGTTCACTTCTTCATACTCCTTTGCTTTAGGCCTCAAAGCAAGTATCATAACCCAAGGCTCCACACAGAGCCAAAGCCTGCATGCACTTCTTCCTGTTATTTATACTTGTCAAGCTTGCATATTTGCATTTGGTTTTGTAGCTATGTCATTGACAACTACCTCTCCCACTTGATTATAAGCTCAGCAAGGGTGAGGACGGGTCAGATTTTGTCTGCCATTGCATTTTCAGCATCTAGCACAGTGCCTGCCTCCAGAGCATCCTGGGATAAGGAACCCTACATGCTGCTGGAGAGAGTGGATTCTGTGGTCAGACTATCTATGTTCAGATATTCCTTTGGCCACTTGCTGACTTGTGATCTTGAGCGAGTCACTTAACTTTTTTGTTGCTCATTTTCCCTTTTTGCTCAATGGGAATGGACTGCCGGTGTTCCTGCTATCACGGAGGAGTCGTGGGGACTAAATGAGCTGATAGGAGGGAAGTGCTTATAAGGGTCCCAGCTACAAAGAAATTTCTCAATAAGTGTTGGCTGCGATAATGATTATGACACACTGAGTAAATAAGAAAACGAATCACCGGTGGATTGGCCTGAAGGCAGAACACCTGTAAGTTTCTTTGTTGTTGTTTTCCTGGACTGAAATCTCTATAGGAGCAGAGTGCCAGGCCTTTTCTCCTTTGGAGCCACTGGGTGGGTTTGAACCACCAACCTTTCGGTTAGTAGCCAAGCACTTAACCTTTGTACCACTGGGGTTTTTTTCCTAGTCTGAGGCACCTTAATTTTACCTCCCACCAGAAAGAAAATTCACAGACCACACTGGCAAACCCAGACTAGAATTAGACAATATCATCTTATTAATTCAACTGCCTTTGCTCTTCCTGTACCCACGAGCTCTATGAGTACGTTTTAACTTCTATTTCATAAGCATATTTCATATTGTTACATGGAAATCTGAGAACTGAAGAAACTTCACAAAACAATTGGCAACCCTTTTGTGCTGTGAAAGATCTAAGGAGAGTGGAAGCATCCACTTGTCATTGATTAGAAAATTGAGGCTGACAAAGTTCCAGCCTCAGGCTCCTGTGCCAACACCAGGGTCACCGGAAGTGGTCAGGTTTACTAAATTATTTGTCTATAATACAAAGCTCCATGTATTTCCTAGCATATACCATAGATGAAATACTTTTAAGTAAAATAATTTTGTTGACAACTTCTATCTTATGATCATCTACTTCCACTTTGGTAAGGAGCCCTGGTGGTGCGGTGGTTAAAGCGCTTGGCTGCCAAACAGAAGATTGGTGGTTCAAACCTGCCAGTGGCTCTGCAAGAGAAAGATGTGGCAGGCTACTTCCCTAAAGATTTACAGCCTTGGAAACGTATGAGGCAGTTCCACTCTGTCCTATAAGGTCACTGTGAGTCAGAATCAACTCGACGGCAATGGGTTTTCGTTTGTTTCCTTTTGTTTTTTATTTTGCTATCATCTACTTTTACTTTGGTAAGGAGCCCTGGCGGCACAGAGGTTAAAGCACTCCGCAGTTAACAGAAAGGTCAGGAGTTGGAACGCACCAGCAGCTCTGCGGGAGAAAGACATGACAATCAGCTTCCCTAAAGATTTCCAGCCTTGGAAACCCAATGGAGCAGTTCTACTCTGACCTGTTGTTATGTGCCGTCGAGTCAGCCCCGACTCATATCAACCCCTCCTTGGGTTTCTGAGGCAGTATCACTACAGTAGATTGCCCAACTTTCCCTCCTAGGAGTGGCTGGTGGATTTGAACCGCCAGCCTTCTAGTAAGCAGTCAAGTGCCTTAGGCACTACGCTACCACATAAGTCGGAATTGACTACACAGCAACACTTCTACTTTAAGGAAGCATCAGAGGGGAGGTCTTTAGGAATAACACATTCAAGTTTAAGGTCAATCTACAGAGAGGCCTGTTTTTAGAGAAATTCAAATGAACTCCCACGGGCTCCACTTACTGATTTATCTCCCAGAGCAGTTTTGATACTAAGTCTCACTTTAAAAGCATTCTCTGCATCTGCCAGAAAGAAAAAAAAAAAGAAAGAGCAGTGGACAATCACAAAATCTGCTAAAGCATCATAATATTAATGTAACAACTCAACAGTACACACACCATTAAACAGGTTCAAATCCACCTGAAAGGTTAGTCCCAGTCACCTTAGAGGGTTAAAAATTGTCCTTCCAATCCCATAAAACAGTCCCAGGCTACATTTCAAGTCTTAACACGTCTGCAGCCTTAGAGATATAAAGAGTTATTTAAGTCAAAGGCATGTCAATCATTTAGAATGCTCTTCATTTATTTTTATGCTTCAAGGCAACATACCTGGTTGACAGAGTTCAGCATGAATAGCGGTCACCAGGAAAAACAGAGGCCACAACATTCTTTCAGAGTGGAAAACACAGGACAAACGGAGACAAAAATTCCAGCCTCCACCCAAAGCTGCCTTAGCCATTCTGTGACCAGATTAGAATATCAGAGAAGGCAGCCAGCCACCTCTAGGAGGTTTAATGATTAACCCCATCATCTGGGTTAATGCTTTGACTGAAGCAGCCCATCTCCTGTCAGTTATTTACACCAATCTGACCATCAGATTATTCCTTATCCTTTCCTAACTCTGCCTCAGAGGAAGGCTTCCTCTGCTGACTCCCAGGTTGGAACGGTTCCCTCCCCTTCGGTTGTGTGCTTCCCTGCCAGTAGAAAACCGGCAGTCCCCTCTAGAGCTTTCCTTCTGCTGAACTTTACATCTTTTCAGGCCTAAAATATCTGCCTCACAGATTGGCTATCACACTTTGGGAAGCAAACATCACTTCTTTCTGTCGCTGGTGAACAAAAGTGCCTGGCTCTCACCTCTGCAAGGAAACATTCCGGGAGCTCTTCCTCCTCCAAACAAGTGCATGGTTTTGTTCAGCCCTAAAGTCCGGTAAAACCAAAAAAACCAAACTCACTGCCATGGAGTAGATTCCAACTCATAATGACCCCAAACAAGGGCATGGTTTTGTTCAGCCCTAAAGTCTGGTAACTCACTGCCGTTGAGTCCATTCAACTCATAGTGACACCCTTTGGGTTTCCCAGGCAGTAAATCTTTATGGAAGTAGATTGCCCAGTCTTCTTTCCTCAGAGTGGCTGGTGGGTTTGAACCACCACCCTTCTGGTTAGCAGTCAAGTGCCTTAGGCACTGAGCCACCAGAGCTCTTACAAATCAGTTCATGATATAGAGCAATGTCATGCAATGGAACTTCCTGTGCTGTCCAACATGGTAGTCACTAGACCCACTGGCTATTGAGCACTTGAACTGTAGCTTGTGCTGAAAAAGTGAGTTTTTATTTTAATTTAATTAAAATAGCCACATGTGGCTAGTGGCTACATTGGTCAGTGCAAGTAAGA
>NW_006921947.1:3453479-3460991 GCF_000298275.1 Orycteropus afer afer
TGCAATGGCACCCAAACCTCAGAGGCTCTGAGGATTAGGATAAGGAATGAAAAGCCTCGTCCCGTGGCTGGTTTTCTCTAAGAAGGAGAGTCACCCAAAGTTAGCCCAGTGAGTCCAGCAATTTCACCACTAGATGAAATGGAAATTCCCTGCAAGGGAGAGCTCACTGAAGTAATCTCTGAAAAAGGAAACATCAGCCTGGATGAGACCATCTCGCGAAACCATCGACTGGATAAAGTCATCGTGGGAAGAAGTCAGTGCTAGTGGAGACTGAAGAGCTCTGGTAGCATAGTGCCTAAGGCATTTGACTGCTAATCAGAAGGCTGTCAGTTCAAATCCACCAGCCACTCCTCAGAAGGAAGGTTGGGTGATCTACTTCTGTAGTGATATCGCCTTGGTAACCCAAGGAGGGGTTGCTATGAGTCGGATCCGACTCAATGGCACATAACAACAACAAGAGGAGACTGAGATTGTCACAAAGCAGGTTATCTACCTCAAGGAAGAAAGCCATGGTTTTTGATAAAAACCAGACACAGAAAACAGATTCAGCCAAACACTTAGTAAAAGTGACAAATGTGTCTCTTTTGCTGCTGCTTGGTCATGTGTGTGACCAGCGTTGAAGACAGTGAATGTGGACTCAGTCAGTGCAAGCCATCCTTTGAGAAGACTCCCTTTCCCTTTGCCTTGTAACTACTCAGTGTGTGGGGGCTCTTTGAAAGAAAAGCAAATGTATAAATAACTAACAATAAAAGTTCGTTACAGAAATTCTTGAAGTCTTCCCCAAAAAAACACCGATAAGCAAACAGAAAATGCAGAGATTACCCATAATACTGCCAGCAGGGATAAACACTGGTAATACTTTGTAATATTTGGAACATACCTTTCTCAGCTTGGATCTTCTTTTGAGCACGTGCCTGTGGCTGCAGACACGGACCTTAGAAACAAAACTGCAACCACACTATTACACAGCTTCATCACTTTCTCTCTGAACTGGACCCTATGTTATTATGAATATACTTCTACATCATTAGATACTCCTCAATAACATCATTTGTTGTTGTTGTTATGTGCCATCGAGTCGGACCCAACTCACAGCAACCCCCTCCTTGGGTTTCCGAGGCAGTACCACTACAGAAGTAGATTGCCCAACCTTCCTTCCGAGGAGTGACTGGTGGGTTTGAACCGTCAGGCTTCTGGTTAGCAGTCTAGTGCCTTAGGCACTACGCTACCAGAGCTCCTCAATAAAATCATTTAATGATTGTCAAATATTGCATTCATTTGATGGATCTGTCATGAGCTTTTAAACTTAAGTAACTACTTCTTTTTTATGTTTATAAATATTTCTCTAATAAATTCTCTTGAACCTAACACTTCTTCATTTATTTCTGATAATATCTTTAGGATAAATTCTTAGAATTCATAATTTGAGTTCAAAATGTATGCAAAAATGTAAGGTTTTTATACGTGTTCATTTCCTTTCAAAAGGATTATGCCAATGTACATAATTGAGCAGAATACTTACCCACATCCTGGACCGGTATTATTGGTCTTCAAAATTCTTTGGCAAAGCAAATGGTACAGCACTATCTAATCACTGCTTTGATTTGCAATTCTTTGCTTCACAGTAAAGTTGAGCATTTTGTATCTTGATTGGCCCTTAGTATTTTTGTCTTTGTAAATTGTTTATTGGGTCCTTTGCCCTTTTTTTCTGGTTGAAATGTTCACAGTTGTCAAGTATGCATGAATTTATGGGTGCACAGACATCCTTCATCAGTTATTACCTCTGCTTTCAATCTTATGTGTGATTATTTGCCTGCATTTTCCTAGAATTGAAATGTATTTCATATCTATAATAATTTTGGGAGCTCTGGTAGCATAGTGGCTAAGACACTTGCCTGTTAACCAGATGGCTGGTGGTTCAAACCCACCAGCCACTCCTCGGAAGGAAGGTTGGGCAATCCTACTTCTGTAGTGATACTGCCTCGGAAACCCAAGGAGGGGTCGCTATGAGTCAGATTTGACTCGACGGCACATAACAACAGCAACAATAATAATTTTAAATTTCTCTCCTAATTTTCTACAGTACTACCTAGTTGTTGATAGTGTTGTTATTCTGTCTCACTGTAGTGACACTCTCAGAACAGGGTAAGATATGGTGGGCATCATGTTGATCCTTGGTCCTCTTTCTTAAGGAACTCTGGTGCCCCAGTGGTTAAGGCATTTGGCTGCTAATCAAAAGGTCATAGGTTCAAACCCACCAGCTGCTCCAAATCCACAATGTAGGATAAAGATAATGCTCTCTGCTTCCATAAAGACTGACAGCCTTGGACAGACTATTTGGAAGTTCTACTCTGTCCTCTAGGGGTGCTGTGAGTTTTAATCTACTAGACAGCAGTGGGTTTGGCTTGGGCTTTGCTTCTGTAAATGAACCCAATGGGCAGTTCCACTCTGTCCTCTATGGGTTCTGTGAATAGGAATGGATGCGATAGCAGTGGGTTTAGTTTTGTTTGCCTTCATCCTTACACTAAGGGGAATGTTTCTGCTCCATGGAGTCTGGAGGAAAAAAAACAAACTCACTGCCATTGAGTTGATTCTGACTCATAGCAATGCCCTTTGGGTTTGTGAGGTGGTAAATCTTTATGGAAGTAGATTTCCCAGTCTTCCTTCTGCGAAGTAGCTCGTGGGTTTGAACCGCCATCCTTATGGTTAGCAGTCAGATGCCTTAGGCACTGGGCCACCTGAGCTCCTTTGGAGTCTGGAGAGTCACTGTTAAATGTAAAGGTTCATGTGATTAAAGCATATTTTTCTTTCTAGTTTGCTAAAAATCATTTTTATCAATAATTGATGCTACATTTTATCAATTGCATTTTCAGTATGTATTCACAAGGAAGATTGGGAAATCTACTTCCATAGTGATACTGCCTCGGAAACCCAAGGAGGGGTCGCTATGAGTAGGGATTGACTCGATGGCAGTGAGTTTATTCATATGTTCACTAGTTTTTACCATTTAGTGTATTAAGAAATTTCTTCACATTGATCCAATCCTTAGAAAAACTCAATTTGGTATTTTTAACATATTACTAGACTTAATTTGCAGTTTTTTTCTAAACTTTTAAAACTTATTTCATAAGAAGAATGGTTTGTGGGTTCCTTTTCAGATACTGACGCTTGGAGATTTTCTTTTTCTGGTGCTATATTACCATCTTGAAAATGCTATAGAAACATTGCTAACATTTTCTATGTTTAGAAATACTTTAAATGCATAAGAAATAAAAAAAAAAAAAGTCACAGGTGAAAAATGTGGACCATGCATAGTTTAGGGGAAAAGTTCTCTGGAAAATTTCCATTTCTTCCATTGCAGGCTTCATTCTTTTTCTCTGAGTTCATTTTGGCTGTCCACAATTTTTTAAGACAATCACACATTTCATTAAGAGTTTCCAGGATTGCCATGGATTTTATATAATATTTCCCATAAAATATCTACATTTCTTGCTATGTTCTTGCAGAAAGGGTATGGGGGCAACATCTGACCTCCTTTAACTTTGCCAAGGAGAAGGAAGGTCCAGGACAACATCAACAGCCCAAGCCTGATTCCTATGAGGCAGAGGTCAAACATGCCACTACCCTTCAACCTTTTTACCAATTCTGACATCAACCATCCCTCCCATGGCACTCACTACTTCTCTGCTGGGTTTGATAATTCATTGCAATGGCCACAAAGAACTCACAGACAATACTCACAATTATGAAGTTTATTAGGGAACTAACAGATTACAGGGCAGGATCAGAAACAACTCAGGACAATCAGAACAGCTTCTTCTCATCCTTCGGCACACTTCTCTCTGGCCTCAGCCTCTATCCTGCTTGGACTAGTTTTACAAAGTTCTTTTAGCTTTGTCAATAGGTGCCCAGAGAGGCACCCCACTTCACCAGCCAGCCTCCTGCCCCAAAGCACTCAGCTTTCTTGCTCTGTGGTCCAGGAAGCCCACCGCTCTTGCTCATGCCGGTCTCTTGGTTCTGCTGCCATTGCTGCCGTCTCTTTGCCGTCTCAGCACAGGGATCTCAGGTCCGAGGACACACTCCACTCCTGGTTCTTCTCTCTTGATGGTAGTGAGATCTCACTTTCTGCCTCTGGGATGGCACATATTAAACCTAGTGGGATGGCAAAACTGACCAATCTGAACGTCAGGGTTCCATACACTTTATTTGCATGGTCCCACCAATACAACAGTTCCATGTGCCTTATTTACATTATTAACATGCTATGAAGTCCCTTTAGTGGGCCATAAGCACCTCACATTTGCATAGTCCCACCCAGTCATCTTGTGGGCATCACAAAGACCATGGCTAGAAGAGCCATATTAAGTAATTCACTGCACCACAGTTCTCTTTATATTTTTGAATGCAAACATTATTTTTTCTCAATTTTCATTAGAGCTAGAGGTTTATTTGTTGTTGCTTTACCAAAGAACAAGCTCATAAATTTACCTTTAATTCTATTCTTTTTGCTTTCCGATTCATCAGACTTATTCATATTTGCTCAGTTTTTCCTCCTGGTGTTCTTTCATTGTTCTTTGTATGACCCTTGGGTTGGCTAGTATCCTCATTTCCTTTTGGTCTTTCTCAGTTAGCAATGAAAGCATCTATGACTGTGAGTTTTCCTCTGAGTCCTGCTCTGGCCACATGACGTGTAGATGGCCACTGATCTCACTAGTCTTATTTTTCAAATAGTCTATAATTACAATTTTAATTTTTTCCATGACCCAGGAATTATATAGAAAAGTGTTTTTCTAAAGTAATAAATCCTTTCAAGACTTAACTATAAATGTTGTTGTTGTTGTGTGCTGTCGAGTTGGACACGATTCAGAGGGACCCCTCCTTGGGTTTCCGAGGTGGTATCAACCTTCCTTCCGAGGAGTGGCTGGTGGGTTTGAACTGCCAGCCTTCTGGTTAGCAGTCAAGTGCCTTAGTCACTGCGCTACCAGAGCTCCTCCAGACTGGACATAGAAGTTGCTAAAAAAAAATTAAAAAAAAAGGAGTTAATTCTTAAAAACTTTGCTTGAGATCTCAATAAAATAGATGAAAAACTAAGGGTCTTGCCTCTCAACATACTTTCTTTCCTCCCACCCGCTAAAAGCTTGCACACACTGAGTCTTTGTTTTGCTGTCTGAGTCTTAACTACGAACCTCCAGAGGAAGCCTATCTGTGGACTTGCGCACACAATTCTCCTTTTAGCAGTTTCACACACAGGAGCTTAAAACACTTCTCAGTAGGTGATGATGATGAGCATGAGGCAGTTTCAATCATTCTGAACATGGTACTGTTTACTTCCCAATGTTGCGTTTAGAGAACAAAGATAAAAATTCCAGATTACCGTTGCCATGCGCCGTACAAAGGGGCACCACGTCTCCTGGAACCGGAAAAAGAAATTGATTTCTCTGTGTTTTTTACAGTCCACCACACAATTGAAAGGCAGCCTCTGGGCACAGAACTATTGATCTCCTGCTCTAGATGGCAAAGAAAATATGGGACCACAGGAAGAGAAAACACATGAGTTGCTCTTCTGATTCATGCAAGATGCCTTTTAAAGTTCATCAGTCATAAAAGCACTTGGGGACGGGTATGCCCCATTTACCTCTGTGAAAGCAAAGGTAGGGAGGACCAATGTGGCATTTAAATTTTGACCCAGATAATTCTATTTCATCAGTACAACCATGAATCTTCAGCATTTCAAATCCACCAGTTGCTCCGCAGAAGTAAGACTAGGCAATCTACTTCCGTAAAGATTTACAGTCTCTGAAACCCAGTGGGGGTCACTATGAGTCAGAAACCACTCGATGGCAGTGGGTTTGCTTTTTGTTTTGTTGTTTTATAGCAACTAAATGAACTCTGCTGGTGCAGTAGTTAACCAGCCACTCCACCAGAGAAAGATGAGTCAGTCTGCTTCTGTAAAGATTTACAACCTTGGAAACCCTATGGGGTAGTTCTACTCTGTCCTATGGAGTCGACTATGAGTGGGAATCAACTCAACACCAGTGGGTTGTTTCTGTTTATATAGCAACTAGATCCATTAGTAAAGCATTTAAAATAGGATGTGACGGTGTCCAATTTTATTGGGTTTGAGAAATGTATCTGGCTGTGACACATTAAAAGAAATAAAACTTTTTTTCTTTTTTTATGTATGGGGGTGGCTGTTCACGAGGTGCATTGGTCACGACTCAAGCCAGAGTCTCCTGCATATAAGGGGATAATTCCACCACTGTCCCCTCAAATGCAGACTAGTCGGGCTCTATAGCTAGTGCCCCTACTACTGCACCATAATACTCAGAAGCCATCTGGTCCAACCCTGTCATCTTACAGATGAAGACACTGAATCCCAGAAAGAGAACTTTCCAGAATTACACCTGCTGCTTTTAGTGCCTCATTTGATTTTCTTTTCTTTTGCCTCTCTTGGGTGAGCCTGGCTCCCAGGAAGGTTAAGAAAACACACCTCCGTGATGTGGATCAAGAGATCTGCTCACCTCCCACACTATCTCTCCGTGCTCCCAGTGCTGGCCTTTTTGACTGCAATCTTTAGTTATTTGCTTGTATGTACATTGCACATTTTTTTCTCAAGCATCTACTATATGTCAAAGGCTGGGGAGATGCAGATGAATGAGGTGCAGATGCTGTCTGGAAGGGATCACCTTCTGGAGTAGGGGTAGTGGAAGGAAGGGAGAAGATGGCCACAGATGTCACAGTTCCACAAGGTGGGAAGTGGCCAGTGGTCACTGAGGGAATCAAGTGGGAGTTCAGAGTATTGTTGGGTGTTTAGATCAAAGAAAGCTTTGTAGAGGAGGAAGGACAGAAGGAGAAGTCATTATACATGAGTCCTCTTTGTGAGTCATCTCATTCAATCTATTCTAAAACAAGCAGATAGACAAACCCTGGGAAGGTAGATATTTTAGCCTCATTTTATAATGAAGAAACTAAGGTTCAGAGATTTTAAGTAACATGTTCTGGGTCCCAAAGCTGCTTAGGGGTAGGGCTGACATTCCAGGTGAGTTCAAATGCCTTGCTCTTCCTAGGGTAGTCTAGGACCCTCAGAAGTAGAATTCTGAGTTGGGGCTTAAAGAATGAATAGGCTGTATGGTGACAGCAGTATGAACAAAGACTTGTAGTAGGGACATGTTGAGGCATTCATGGCACATGTTATGGCTGAATTATGTCCCCTCAGAATATGTGTTGGAGTCCCAACCCCTAGGCTTGTGGATGGAACCCTATTTGGAAATAGATTTCTTTGCTATTCATTTATTTTTTAAAATTGTGCTTTGGGTACAATTTACAAAGCAAATTTGTTTTACATTCAACAGTTCATGCACACTTGATTTCACACCCCATTACCATCCCCAGCCATAAAAAGCTCCCCTCCCCTCTCCTCCCTGTGACTGTGCCTTTCTTAACTATGCATTCTTGTCTGTCCAGCTTTCCCTCTATGTGAATTCTGTCCCTCTGGTGTCTCATGGCTGATTG
>NW_006921947.1:3461091-3461808 GCF_000298275.1 Orycteropus afer afer
TGTGCCTTTCTTAACTATGCATTCTTGTCTGTCCAGCTTTCCCTCTATGTGAATTCTGTCCCTCTGGTGTCTCATGGCTGATTGACCTAAGGGGTTCATGTCCCTAGAGTAGATGGGTGCATCACGCTGGGATAGGTGTTCTGTATGTAGGTCTTTCTACTGTTGGGCTGAGAGTCAATTCAAGAGAGTGAGTCCATTTCTAGGCTCGAAGGGTAACTCCGGGCCATAATCTTGGGAGTTCCACCAGTTTCTATCTGACCAGTAATTCTGGTCATTTTCGTGTTTCTCTCTTTCTCTCTTTCTCTCTCTTTCTCTCTCTCCTCTTTCTCTTTCTCTTTCTTTCTTTCTATTGTACTTCAGATGAAAGTTTACAGAGCAGAGTTTGTTTTACATTCAACATTTCACGTACATTTGGTTTCACTCCCCAATTACCATCCCCAACCCTAACCCACCCTCCACCTCTCCCTTCCCAGTACCCACCCTGTGCACCTCATAGTTATGGACTCCTGTGTATTCTGCATTTCCTCAGTGCGAACGTTGCCCCTCTGGTGCCCTGTGGTCAATTGCTCCAAGGAATGCATGTCCATAGAGTTATGTGGATGCATCACCCTGGGTTGAGTGGTCTGCTTGTATGTCTTGTTTATTATTGGGCTAAAAGCCAGCCCCTGGGAGCTCCAGGCCCGAAGTGTATCCCAGTGCCATAGTATTGGGGCTCCC
>NW_006921947.1:3462743-3463948 GCF_000298275.1 Orycteropus afer afer
ATTTTGCAAAAATATCATACTTTACATCAGTGATTCTTAACCAGGGGTGATTTTTTTCTCTCCAGGGGACACTTGGTGATGTCTGGAGACATTTTTGGTTGTCACAACTTGGGGTGGGGGTGCAACTGTCTGGCATCTAGTGGGTAGAGAGCAGAGAGGTTGCAACCCTACAATGCACAGGACAGACCCTACAATAGACTAATCCAGGCCCAAATGTCAACAGTGCTGAGGTGGGAAAACCCTGCTTTAGCCTAATGAGGTCACTTTCATTGTGCAAGGTTTTGGATAACACACCATGTATTCCTTCCTAGTTTTCCAATATTAGAAATAGTAGCTTAGGACCTAGTTGAATGTGGACAATATTTGATACTGATTCATAAGCTGGAGTCATCACTTTTATTCTTCACATATAGAAATTTAAAAATACCATGTCACACCCAAAGGAGCTCTGGTGGCACAGTGCCTAAGCCATCTGACTGCTAACCAGAAGATTGGCAGTTCAAACCCAGCACCCACTCTGAGGAAGGAAGATGAGGCAATCTACTTCCATAAACATTTACCACCCTGGAAAACCAATGAAGGTCGCTATGAGTCAAAAAATGACTCGATGGCAGTGAATTTGCTCTTACTGATTTATGTCATACTCTGAGGAAAACCTCCTAGGTGTCTGTGTAGTGAATTTTGTCTCCACCTGCTTAGGACCCAATAATCAAATTCAGTGTTGACTGCTACACAGAAGCTTCTTGTCTTAGGAGTGCACCACCTACCCTGAAGAGTTCTCAACTCGGATACTTCAATGTTCATATTGCAAAACAAGGCAGAGTTTGCTTGTGACCTTTTATACAGCTTACACACAAAGTATTACTTAGACTTATCTTTTTGTAAAAATCAGTTTCCCTCTATGGTTAGCATAGTATTTAGGCTGTTCATGGTTCTATTCTCATGATGGTTTTACCCCATATTACCATCATCAACCTAAACCATCAATTTATGATGAACCTGTTTTGGTTCCTTTATAATGCCTGTTATTCTTTTTTGTGGGTTATTTCCATTAACTCAACTACAAGGAGAAAAAAAGTACCAGTTAAAGGCCTAAATAACGTTACTCTATAAAGTTTGCCAGGAGCTCTGGTAGCATAGTGCCTAAGGCACTTGACTGCTAACTAGAAGGCTGGCAGTTCAAACCCACCAGCCACTCCTTGGAA
>NW_006921948.1:0-815 GCF_000298275.1 Orycteropus afer afer
TCTGCTTCTAATCTTGGAGGCCATATATATTGAGTCACATTTATTCCACTGACATGTCAGTGAACAGTTGTCTTAACTGGTAGCCAAAGAGAAAGGCCACAATGCACCCGTGCTGATTACAAAAAAAGAGAGAGAAGCTCCTAACTCAACCAGCTTCAGTGACATTTATCCCTCAACAAGTTCTCTGTAGGGGGCAGTGAGAGTCAGAATTCAGACTTTTGGAATAATTGGCATTTTGGCAGCTGACTGTGTTTGGGGAAGCATCATTGGAAGCAACTTCTAGAAGTTTGGCATTTAAAATCAAAATAGTTAACATATAAACATTCAATAGATCTTTTGGGGGGATTAGGACAGGTGGGAAATTGGCCCCAGGTAGACAAAACTATTATTTGCTGAGAAGTACTATGTATCAGTCAGTGCACTGGCCTTGTCAACTGCCTTATTTCACTTATTCTTAATAATTCTAGGAGGCACCTGTTATTATCTCCATTTTACAGGTGAGGAAACAGAAGTTAATATGCTCAAGGTCATATGTAAGTGATGTAGTCTATCTGCAAATCATATTCTCTTGATCATGATGGCTTATTGTTCTTATCTAATTCTTTCTAGAAATTTAATTATTTGACTTGGGATGATTTTGAATCAGACAAATGAAATTTGCCAAAAGAATGCAGTACATAATTTCAGAATAATAATATTCTTAGTTGCCAGTTGAATCGTTCCCCCACCTGGGGCCACTCCAAGCCCAGCAGGTTCAGATCATTGCGATCCTTTGGGCTTTCTTTGGCTGATTTTTGGGAGTTGATCTCCAGGCC
>NW_006921948.1:1935-4198 GCF_000298275.1 Orycteropus afer afer
AGGGAGAAGAGCTGCCTTCCAAGTTTTTCCTCTGCCATTCAGGTGGAACCTAAGTAAACTCATTCCTGCAGTGAAGGGAAATGCCCCTTCCCCACCTCTTCTCTGCTTCTTCAGTCTTGGCTTTGCAGGGTCCCAGTAACTGTTAGTGCCTTTACCTGTGCCCCATGTCTGCAGGCATGTCGGGTTGTTTGAGGAAACAGGTCCATTGGTTGGTTGAGGAAGGATACTTACAATGTGGCATATTAACAGGTCACACTGCTAAAAGCAGATGGCTCATTGTTGTTGTTGTTGTTGTTGTTATGTACCGTCGAGTCAGACCAGACTCATAGCGACCCCTCCTTTGGATATCTGAGGTGGTATCACTACGGAAGTAGGTTGCCCAACCTTCCTTCTGAGGTGTGGCTGGTGGGTTTGAACTGCCAGCCTTCTGGTTAGCAGTGAAGTACTTTAGGCACTATGCTACCAGAGCTCCCAAGATGACTCATTAGGACCTGAGAAAATGTTTCTGTTGCTGCCTCCTAGGACTGTCTCACATACACACACACACACAGGAGAAAAGATCCTGATCCTCAGCATTATAGGGAACACACTTATAGCACTCCTCTAGAGCAGCTAAGGGATGGATTAATTCAACCATTGTGGTGAGGGAAGCCTATGACTCTGATAGTACTGATTTGATGCTCTGTGGAAGAAGAAACATATATATGAGCAGGTTATAGAGGACTCACCCCTCCTAGGCGTATATCCAGTAACCACACACACATATACACACATTGGGAAGGCTATCTGGTCACAGTCATGGCCGTTGTTGGAGGGAAATGAGATGGTTCACATCAAAGAGACTACAATATGGTCACATAAAGTTGGATAGACTTTAGGTAAGATTCAAAGTAGTAAGTAATGGGGAGGCCTGGGAGACAAAGAATAAACCATCAAATGGGGGTGTTCCCCAGTAATGATTACGGAAATGCCCTCTTCCCTGTCATGGGTGCCGCCAGAATTGATCATAGGGAGATAAGGAAGGAAGGGTGGCAGGTAGGTTTGAGGAAGCTTTTTTGAGGGCACTGAAGAAATGTCCCCTCTCTCCAGTCAGAGCATCTAGACCTCTCTGGGGTGTCCCATCCTTAGCCAAACCACCCATACAGTCACTAGGAGAGGTGCTTTATGATGTCTGAGCCACTCCAGGTCTGTCACTGGCTGGGGGAGTTCCTTGTTGACCAAACAAAACTACAGTGTGTGGCCCCTCCTTGCCTAGGAGTGTATATATAAGGATGTCAGGAGGCCTGGGGTACACCACTGTTGACTACAGCATGGCAGAGGTGACCATGGGCCTAGAAAATTCTGACATAGATAATGAACAGCCTGGCACAAGTGGATATGAACCTTTCTCTACCACCAAAGGAGGGAAGAAGATAATTGACAAGGTCAGATGACCTGACCCATGCTCCTCTTCTACTTCTCCATCTAGCCCTCCCCCCCCTCAAAAAAAAACCTTCCCTGTCCTTGCCTGGTACATATCCCTTATTCTGCCCACTCCCCTTCTCGTGATGCTCCCCATTCCACCTGGTCACCATCTGCTTTCAAATAAATGGTCTTCTAGGAGCTGTTTCACTACCAGGTGCAGAAAATGCTAAAGAAGGTAGAAGCAATCATTCGGGAAAGTTGAAGAAGAGCGATGGGAACAAAAAAGCCTATGTACTTAATCTTTTAGCACCGGATGGGTAAGAAAAAGGATCAGATTCAGGCCCAGCAGAAAGAAGAGACCCTGGAGGACTCCAGCTCAGCAGAGGATTCTCTGTGGAGGCTTTTGTCTCTATGGATGACTCCGGCTCTATGGAGGACTCTGGCTCTCTTGATGAGCCCAGCTCTCTTGAAAACTCTACTTTCTGGACGATTCTGGCTACCTAGATGACTCTGGCTCTGTGGACAACTCTGACTCTGACTCTGTCAAGGAATCTGGCTTTCCAAGTAACACCTTGGACAGGGCACGTTCCAGAGACCTAGAAATGTCTGGTGTGTTTTCAGAGGATGATTAGAAGACATGCATAATATGATAATGAACAAACCTTACACCAAAAAATGTAAACTGCTGCTAATGATTAAAATAAAATCCGCAGATTGTGAAAAAGAGGTGTGTGTATTGTGAGTTTTCTGATGTGTGGAGGGAGGGAAGGAAGGGAAGAGGCAAATGTGTGAGGAGGGAGGGAGATAGGGTCCTTCAGCATTTGGGACCAGACCAGCAGGTCCACAGTGAACCAGACAT
>NW_006921948.1:7034-9082 GCF_000298275.1 Orycteropus afer afer
GTTTCATTCTGCTGTGCATGGGGTCGCTATGAGTCGGAAATGACTCGACGGCACTTAACAACAACAACAACAACGACAACATACCAGACCTGTTTACAGGTGATTATCCCCATTGATTCTCTATTTAACAGCCTGAAAATTAGAAAGAATGAATGTTGCCTCACAGTAGATTACCACAACCTTAATGCCATGGCTCCACCCATGAAGGCTCACACACAACATTACTGAAATTACTGATTCCATCCAGTCAATAGCTGGTGTCTTAGTTATCTGTGGTTTTTTTTTTTTTTTTTTGGTTAACAAGTTATCTCATGCTCCTGTAACAGAAATACCATAGTTGGATGGCTTTACCAAACAGAACTTTAATGTCTTACAGATTTGTTGTTGTTGTTGTTGTTATGTGCCATCGAGTCGGACCCGACTCATAGCGACCCCTCCTTGGGTTTCTGAGGCAGTATCACTACGAAAGCAGATTGCCCTATCTTCCTTCCGAGGAGTAGCCGGTGGGTTTGAACCGCCAGCCTTCTGGTTAGCAGTCAAGCTCTTACAGATTAGGAGGGTAAAGTCCATATTCAGGGTTCTAGCTCCAGGGGAAATCCTTCTCCCTTTCTCTGCCGGCTCTAGGGGAAGGTCCTTGTCATCAGTCTTCCTTTGGGTCTAGGAGTTTCTCAGCCAATGGACCCTGGGTCCAAAGGATGCACTCCACTCCTGGCTTTTCTTGCTTGGTGATAGGAGGTCCCTCTGATCTCTTCTCCATTGTTTAATCTCTCTTATATCTCAAAAGTGGTTGACTCAAGATGCAACCTAATCCTGTAGATTGTACCCTGCCTCATTAACATCAGAGAGGTTAGGATTTACAACACATAGTCCAGTTGCATCAGATTCCAAAATGGAGTATAATTACATAATACTGAAAAGTATGGTCTAGCTAAGTTGACATGTATTTGGGGTGGGGGGAGATGGACACAATTCAATGCGTAACAAACAAACAAATAAATACTTTGCAGTCTTGGCTAATAGGTTCTGTACAGTACCTATCTCAGCAGCTTCTCAATGTCAATTTACCTTCACCTTCAAAGGGTAACAACAAAAATTTACCTAGCTATCCATGCGGTACCTCACCATTTCTGTTATTGCACACATATTTTTTTTAAATTATGTTTTGGGTGAAAGTTCACAGAGCAAATTCACATTTCATACAGCAGTTCACATGCACTTTGTCTCATGACATTGAATACAATTTACCACAATGCAACAGCTCCCCTCCCACTACTTCCTCATAATTACCTCTTCCCTGTGTCCTTCTCTCCATGTACGCCTGCCCGCTGAGCTGTTTCCCTGTGCATAAGAGCTCTTCTATTCTCCCATGATTGTTCTCTCCCAAGGAGCATACCTACCTAGTGTAAATGTTCACATCATATGCCTGTCTTTTATTTGGCTGGAAGCCATAGGACTAGGTTCAATTCCAGACCTGAAGGGCAGCTAGGGGCCATAGTCTCAGTAATCCCATCAGGCTGTATCAGACCAGCAAACTTGGTCCCTTTTTTTTCCCCAAAAATGATTTTGAGTTTTATCCCACATTGTTCTCCCACTCTATGCAGGATCTCCTACATAGATCCTCCTCCAAGTAGTTGACAGTGGTAGCTGGGCACCATCTAGTTCTTCTCGTCTCATAGTCATATAGACTGAGGATCACATGGTGTACCAGTCACTTGGACTAATTGTTTCTATGCATCTTTGGTTTTCTTCATTCTTCTTTGCTCTGGATGAGGAGTAACCCATTGTTTCATCTAGATGGCCGCTTGCAAGCTTTTAAGATCCCAGTCTCTACTTACCAAAGTAGGACGTGGAACAATGTTTTTGTGTAGTATGTTATGCCAATTGAGCTTGATGTACCCTGCAACCATGGACCCGAGCCCACAGGTCCAACTATTCACTCTCTCTAATAATGGCCATTTTTAATCAGACAATCATATGGTCTACTATGCTTAGAATAACAAGTTGAAGAATGGTGTTGCATTCATCTCCAAAAAAAAAAAAAAAAAAAA
>NW_006921948.1:9467-12822 GCF_000298275.1 Orycteropus afer afer
TCACTCCAAATACTTTTTTTTCAAAAGCATCAACTGTGACTATACATTTGTGTCTCACCAGATGGAATACATAAGAATGAAGTCAACTACATCTGTGCAAAGAGAAAATGGAGCAGCACAATACCATCCAGAACAAGACTAGTGGCCAACTGTGGAGCAGACCATCAATTGCTCATATGTAAGTGCAAGTAAAAGCTGCAGAAAATGAAAACAAGTCCACGAGAGGCAAAGGACAACCTTGGTATATCCCACCTGAATTTAGAGACCATCTCAAGAATGAATTTGACGCACTGAACACTAATTATGGAAGACTGGACAAGTTGTGGGATGACATTAAGGACATCAAACAAGAAGAAAGAAAAGGTCAGTAAAAAGATGGGAAAAAAGGAAATCCCAAAATGAGTTTAGAAGAGATTCTGAAACTTGCTCTTTGAATGGAGAGTAGCTAAAGCAAATGGAACAAATGATGTAGTAAAAGAACTGAAGATTTCAAAGGGCATCTTGAAGAGACAAGGTAAAGTATTCTAGTGAAATGTGCAAAGACCTGGAGTTAGAAGTAGCTCTGGTGGCACAGTGTGTAAGGCATTTGACTGCTAACCACAATGCTGGCAGTTCAAATTCACCAGCTGTTTTCTGGTAGGAAAATGAGGCAATCTACTTCGGTAAAGATTTACAACCTTGGAAACCCAGTGGGGTTTGCTGAGTAGGGATCAACTCATGGCAGCGGTGGAGTTAGAAAACCAAAAGGGAAGAACATGCTCAGAATTGCAAGTTACAGCATTGAAGGATTCTGTGGGCAAAATACTGAACGATGAAGGAAGCATCAAAAGAAGATGGAAGGAATACAACAGAGTCACTGTACCAAAAAGAACTGGGCCATGTTCAACCATTTCAGAAGACAGCATATGATTAAGAACTGGTAATATTGAAGGAAGAAGTCCAAGGTGTACTGAAGGAATTGGAGAAAAACAAGGCTCCAGGAATTGACAGAGTACCTACTGAAATTTTTCAACAAACAGATATAACACTAGAAGTGAACATTCATCTATGCCAAGAAATTTGGAAGGTAGCTACTTGGCCCAAAGAGTGGATGAGAACCAGATTTGTACCCATTCCAAAGAAAGGTGATCCAACGGAATGTGGAGATTATAGTACAATATCATTAATATTACCTGTAAGTAAAATTCTGCTGAAACTAATTAAAAAATGGTTGCAGCAGTTCATTGACAGGGAACTGATTGCATTTCAAGCCAGATTCAGAAGAATACATGGAGAGAAGGATATTATTGCTGATGTCAGATGGATCTTGGCTGACAGTAGAGAATACCAGAAAAAAAATATTTACCTGTATCTTATTTATTACGCAAAGGCATTCAACTGTGTGGATCAAAACAAACTATAGACAACAAAGAAATTACAGAAGGATGAGAACTCCAGAACACTTTATTGTTGTACTTATATGGAATGTGTACATAGATTAAGAGACAGTAGTTCAAAGAGAGGGAGCTCTGGTAGCATAGTGCCTAAGGCACTTGACTGCTAACCAGAATCCTGGCGGTTCAAAACCACCAGCCACTTCTTGGAAGGAATATGGGGCAATCTACTTCCGTAGTGATATTGCCTCAGAAACCCAAGGAGGGGTCACTGAGTCGAGTCTGACTCGAGAGCACATAACAACAACAACAACAACAACACATGGTTTAAAATGAGAAAAGATGTGCTTCAGGGTTGTATCTTTCATCATACTTATTCAATCTGTATGCTGAGTAAATCATATGAGAAGCTGGACTATATGAAGAAGAATGTAACATCTGGATTGGAGGAAGACTTATTAACGATTTGAGATATGCAGATGACATAACTTTGCTTGCTGAAAGTGAAAAGGACTTTAATCACTTACTGATGAAGATCAAAGACTACAGCCTTCAGTATGGATTACACCTTGACACAAAGAAAACAAAAATCCTCACAACTGGACAAATAAGCAACATCTTTTCAATAAGAAAAGATTGAAGTTGTCAAGGATTCAGTTTACTTGGATCCACAATCAACACCCATGAAGGCAGAAATCAAGAAATCAAGCAATGTATTGCATTGGGCAAATCTGCTGCAAGAGAACTCTACATTGTTAAAGAACAAAGATGTCACTTTGAAGAGTAAGGTGAGCTGACCCAACGCATGGTATTTTCAATAGCCTCATATACATGTGGAAGCTGGATAATGAATAAGAGAGACTGAAGAATTGATGGATTTGAATTGTGGTTTTCGAGAAGAATATTGAATATATCATGGACTGCCAGAAGAATGAATAAATCTGTCTAGGAAGAAGTACGGTCAGAATGTGCCTTAGGTAAGGGTGCCACATTTGCAGGGAAGAAATGAAGGACACACAGGAGTGCATTAACTACGAGGGGCATGGGGGGGGAGTTACTGGGGAGGGAGGGGAGGGGAGTGGGTTAGGGTTGGGGATGGTAATTGGAGAGTGAAACCAAATGTACAGGAAATGTTGAATGTAAAACAAACTGTTCTGTAAACTTGCACCTAAAGCACAATTAAAAAAAAAAAAAAAGTAAGGATGTTGAGAGTTTGTGTCATGTACTTTGGTCATGTTATCAGGAGAGATCAGTCTTTGGAGGAGGACATCATGCTTGGTAAAGTGGAGGGTCAGTGAAAAGGAGGAAGACCCTCAATGAGATGCATTGACACAATGACTGCAACAATGGGCTGGAGCGTAGCAATGATTGTGGGGATGGTGCAGGGACAGACAGTGTTTTGTGATGTTGACACTTAACAACAATGCCAAACCCAAGCCCCCTGACGTCAGGTCGGATCCGACTCACAGGGACCCCTCCTTGGGTTTCCGAGGCAGTATCACTATGGAAATAGATTGCCCAACCTTCCTTCTGAGGAGTGGCTGGTAGATTTGAACTGCCAGCCTTCTGGTTAGCAGTCAAATACCTTAGACACTACACCACAACAAGTATATTTTTATGTTCGTATTCATAGTTATATATTTATGCTTTAATTTCTATGGGACAGTGTTTCAGAAATGTGATGGCAAAATTGAAATTTATATGAAGTCTTATTTTTAATATATGTTGCCAACCTCAAACTCAAAAAAACTCTCAAGCTCAAAAAACAACAACAACAAAAAAAATCAGGTGTGCCTGACATAAGCCATGGTATTTTCAGTTGCCTCATATGTGTGTGAGAGTTGGACGATGGATAAGGAAGACTGAGGAAGAGTCAATGCTTTTGAGCTGTGGTGCTGGAGAAGAATGCTGAAAGTAGCATGGACTGTTAAAAGAACTGTTCTGGTTACCTAGTGCTGTTCTGACAGGAATACACCACAAAT
>NW_006921948.1:13127-14948 GCF_000298275.1 Orycteropus afer afer
GGCCAGGCCATTAATTTAAGTTCATTGTAAGTCCCAAGGTCGACAGAGCATGGCAGGCTACTGAACAATGATGTGGCTGCATGCAGGGTCCAAGCATGCCATAAGCTAGAGACCTTCTCCAAGGCTTCTGCTTAGATACAGGAAGCAGACTACAGTCCCTAATGCAGCTATTCAGCTGCTCACAATAGATTCTGCCATGGAGTTGATTACCAGTCTCATAATGGGGAATACTACATCCAGCTGCCCAGCCACTCAACCAGGCCCAGCCAAGTTGACATGCAAACTGAACTACCACAAGAACTAACAAATCTGTCCTGGAAAAAGTGTAGCCAGGATGCTTCTTAGAAGTGAGAATGGCCAGACTTTGTCTCACCTGCTTTGGTCATGTTGTCAGAAAGGACTATTCCCTGCGAAGGATATCATGCTTGGTAAAATGGAGGGTCAATGAAAGAGGGGAAGGCCCTCATTGAGATGGATTGACACAGTGGCTGCAACGATGCGCTCAGGTATAGCAAGGATCGTAGAGCTGGCACAGGACTGGGCAGTGTTTCGTTCTGCCGTGCATAGGGTTGCTATGAGTTGGAGTTGACTCGATGGCACCGAACAGCAAAAACAAGAGTTGCCAAACTGTTTTCCAGAATGGCTGTAATCCCTCACATTTACTACAGCAAATGCATAAGAATATTTGTCAATGCCCCTATCCCCTAGACATATTCGATGCCATATTTAATGGCACTCAAGTGATATGTCCTTTTTATTTTCATTTCAGTAACTCTCCATATATCCTTGCTTGTTAACAAGGTTGAGTAACTTCCCATGTCCACTGGCCAGGTGAGTTTCTTCCTTTTTGAACAGCCCTGTCATCTCCTTTTTTGGAGGAACATTTTATTACGGTTTGGATGAAAGTTTACAGAGCAAATTAGTTTTCTGTTCAATAATTTATACACCTTTTGTGACATTAGTTGCAATCCCCAAGTGTAACAGAACCCTTACCACTTCCTCCAGTTCCATTTGACCATCTTTCTTACCCCTTCCTGCAGATGCTGCCCTTTTGGTCTCATGTTGTCGATCGTTCTGAGGAGTACTTTCCTCACAGGTGTTATCGTTCACTTCATAGGACTGTCTATCGTTTGGCTGAAAGGTGATCGCTGGGAATGTGTTCAGTTCTAGGTTTGTAGGATGCCTAAGGGCCAGTCCAGTTGTTCCTCCAGTCTCTATCAAAATCGTAAAATAGACCAGCCTTACTTGTCTGATAGAGACTGGTGGAAACTTTCATTTCCTTTTAACCATTTTTAATTGGAGCTTTTAATTGTCTTTTCTTACCTTTTATATTTATGAACCTTTTATATTTGTTTTTTTGGTCTTATTTCTCTTAAATTTTGCCTTATTGTATTTTAAGTTTGAATACAAAAATATGTCCATCTTTACTCTATAGTTTTTAGGGTTTTTGACTTGATTAGAAAATTTTATCAAACCTAGGTTATACATAATTTTTTTTCTTTTTAACTCTTCTGTGACAAATACTGCATTAGTCCTCTACTGTAAAAAATCAAGGAAAGGTTTATATAGGGAAGGAAATTTTCTTTGTTGGTTACCAAAGACGGGAGGGAAAGGAAAATTGCTAGATAGCTTAAAAGACAAAATAAAATGTATCTATCTATCTATCATCTATCACCTGTCACTCACTCTCACTGCTGTCGAGTCAGCTCTAACTCCTAGTGACCCCTCCTTGGATTTCTGAGATGGTATCACTACAGAAGTAGATTGCCCAACCTTCCTTCTGAGGAGTGGCTGGTAGGTTTGAACCACCAGCCTTCTGGT
>NW_006921948.1:15648-16280 GCF_000298275.1 Orycteropus afer afer
TATACTCACTGTTGCCCTAAGAAATTCATGTAATTTATGTGAACTTCTGTTTCCTCAATTGTAAAAAGTAGAAAATAATGTCAACATCATAGAACTTTGATGAAAATTAAATTAGATAATGTATAGCCAGCACAGTGACTGGCATATACTTGGAGGTCAATAAATGTAGCTATGATGATTCTTATTTACCTCCCTCTGAAATGCTTTTATCTGAACACACTTGGGACTGCCGATAAGGTGAGTGATGTTGTCCATCATGGCTCACTTTGGTCTTGTATCTTTAAAAGTAATTTTATTCTACAATGCTCCTGAAGTTAAAATATACTATTATGGAAAGATATAAAGATATGAAAGATATCTTAAAGATATATTTTAAAGATATAATCAACCAGAAGAGTCATTCTGAGGTGAATATTACAGGACAGACTAAGGTGGCCTAGATAAAGCTGACACAGAAAGTCATCCCTTTTGAGGGCAAGGAAATTGCTAAAACTCCTATTCTAGAAAGTATGACTGTTGTGCCCAGATCTTGAATCCCCAAAAACCACCAAGGAGCCAATTCCACTGCAAAAGCATGTTGTTGTTGTTGTTGTTATTTGCCGTCGAGTCGGCCCCGACTCATAGCGACCCCT
>NW_006921948.1:16580-21303 GCF_000298275.1 Orycteropus afer afer
CAGAAAATTACAGGATTGGTTGACATTTTCCAAGTTGCTAGTTGTTCCTACTTGATTGGCTCTGTCTTGTGGGCCGAAGCCACCAACTGTCATTTCTAACTATTTTAGGTAAGGTATTTCTCTATCATTTACTGATTGGTTGTTGCTAAGGAGAATGCTTGGGTATCGATGAGGTGGAGTAGTCAGGACTCTTTGTGGTTTTTCCAGTAACTAAAGCACTAAAGCATGAAGTAAATGCTAAGGCATATTGCAAAATGGCTACATAAAATGGTTACATACAGGGTGGTTATATAGAGACATGGTCTCACGTGACAAAGACGTTACATAATAAATGTGATGACTTACAGAGGCAAGCAAGCTTGAGGCATGGAATCGCCAGAGTATTTCAGAGCAATGCTTTGCTCTGTATAGCCCAAGGAATTAACCCAAAGAGCCTCAACTTGAGGTCTCCTCATGCCTCAAGTACATATAGTGGTAGAATCAGTATCCTCCAGTTTAGCATTTCCTGTCAATACTAACTGCCATTAGAGAGAACTTCTCATTTTATGGGGAAGAGAAATGATTTTCCCAAGCAGTTATTTCATTTGACCAATGCACAACATTGATCTTACTTTCCATGAATGATTTTTCTTAAGGGATTTCCATATCTCAATCCATTTAATCTACAAAGGCACTCTGGTGGTGCAGTGGTTAAGGCATTTGGCTGCTAACCAAAAGGTTGGTGGTTCAAACCCACCAACCGTTCTGTGGAAGAAAGATGAAGCAGTCTGGTTCTGTAAAGATTTACAGCCTTGGCAACCCTATGGGGCACCTCTACTCTGTCTTACAGGATCACAAGGAGTCGAAATCAACTCAGTGGCAGTGGTTTTATAACTTGAGATGAAGGTGCTATAAATTATTTTATAGACGAGTAAAGTGAGTCATGAGAAGGAAAATAATTTTTCCATGGTTACACAACTAATAAATGGCAGATCTGGAATTTGAACCAAGCAATGTAGCTCTGGAGTTCATGCCCTTAGTTACTACACAATGGTGTTTATTCCACCACCCATCTATGAGGCTTATGTGTTGCTGTAAGGCTGGAAGCTATGCGCTGGTGCTTCAAATACCAGCAGGGTCACCCATCGTGGACAGGTTTCAGCAGAGCTTCCAGATGAAGAGAGACTAAGAAGAAGGACTGGACCATCTACTTCTGAAAAAACTGACCAAGAAAACCTTATACATAGCAGTGAAACATTGTTTGATATAATGCCAGAAGATGACCCCTGCACTCAGAATATGACCGGGGAAGAGCTGCCTCCTCAAAGTAGTCAATCTTAATGATATGGATAGAGTAAAGCTTTCAGGACCTTGATTTGCTGATGGGGCATGACTTAAAATGGGAAGAAACAGCTGCAAACATTTATTAATAATCAGAATATGGGATGAAGTTTGAATCTAAGAAAATTGGAAGTTGTCAAAAATGAAATGGAATGAAAAGAAAATCAAATGGAATGGATAAAGATTAATACCCTAGGTATTAGTGAGCTGAAACAGACTGGTTTTGGCCATTTTGAATCAGACAACCACATGATCTACTAAGCCGGGAATGACAAACTGAAGAAAAGAATTAACACAAAGAATGTTTCAAGATCTGTCCTAAAGTACAATGCTGTCAGTGATAGCATAATATCCATATGCCTACAAAGAAGACCAGTTAATTCTACCATTATTCAAATTTACGTACCAACCTCTAAAGAAGATGAAGAAATTGAAGATTTTTACCAACTTTTGCAGTCTGATATGGACCAAACATGCAATCAAGATGTATTGATTATTACTGGAGATTGGAATGAGAAAGTTGGAAATGAAGAATCACTGATAGTTGGAAAATATGACCTTGGTGATATAAATAATGACAGAGATTGCATGATAGAATTTTGCAAGATCAAGGACTCATTCATTGTAAATACCTTTTTTCCAACATAAATGATGGCTATACATGTGGACTTTGCCAGATGGAATACACAGGCATCAAGCTGACTACATCTTATGAAAGGGGTTGGAGATGCTCAGTATTATCCGTCAAAACCAGGCCAGGACCTGACTGTGGAACAGACCATAAACTGCTCATATGCAAGTTCAAGTTGAAGCTGAGGACAATTAAAACAAGTCCACAGGAGCCAAAATTTGACTTTGATTATATCTCACCTGAATTTAGAGACCATCTAAAGAATAGATTTGAAGCACTGGACACCAATGACCAAACATCAGATGAATTGTGGGATGACGTCAAGAGCATCATCCATGAAGAAAGCAAAAGGTCATTAAAAAGACAGCAAAGGAAGAAAAGACCAAAATGGATGTCAGAAGAGACTCTGAAACTTGCCCTTGAATGGAGAGCAGCTAAAGCAAGTGGAAGAAATGACAAGATAAAAGAGTTGAACAGAAGAGTTCAAAGAGCAGCTCGAGAAGACAAAGTCAATTAGTCTAATGAAATGTGCAAAGACCTGGAGTTAGAAAAAGCCAAGGGTTATAAAGAGATAATTCAGGGAAGAAGTATACAAATGACTAGCAAATGCATATAAATTTATTTAATCTCAATAGTAATCTGAGAAATAGTTATTTTCTCATTCATATTGACAAATATTTAAATGATTCTTATGACCCCCAAAGAAGATATTAATGCTAAGCACCTTCTCTGGTTTGCTTGGTGCCACATTGTGTTCTGCGCACTCTATTTAAATTATTTCATGTAATCCTCAAAGAACACTGTGAGGTAGTCATCATTATCCCCAACCTCATTGACTCAAGACCCATTCAGGTGAGGTGAGATGCTTGGCTCAAGGTCCTATAGGTCACAAATGGTAAACTATGCCAGATCTATATCACTCATTTCTGTGCCCTCATTACAAACAATCTGACAGACGCTGTTGCAAACACTTGATATGAATTAATGCATTTAATCCTCCCAACATCACCATAAATAAATGCTATATTATTATCTCCATTTTGCAGATGAGAAACTAGACAGAAGAGGTTAAAAATCTAACAAGCAGTGGAGCCAAAATTCAAATCCTGGTAGACTGCCTCTCGCTAAAGGCTGCTGCTTGGGAAGTGTCTTAGTTCTCTAGTGCTCCTATAACCACAGGTGGGTGACTTTAACAAAAAGAAATTTATTTTCTCACAGTTTGTGTTATTGTTGTTGTTGTTATGTGCTGTCGAGTTGGACCCAACTCATAGCAACCCTTCCTTGGGTTGCCGAGGCAGTATCGCTATGGAAGTAGATTGCCCAACCTTCCTTCCGAGGAGTGGCTGGTGGGTTTGAACTGCCAGCCTTCTGGTTAGCAGTCAAGTGCCTTGGGCACTATGCTACCAGAGCTCCTTCTCACGGTTTAGGAGCCTTGAAGTCTGAAATCAGGGCACTGGCTCTGGGAAGGCTTTCTCTGTGTCAGCTCTGAGGAAAAGTCCTTGTCTCTTTTCAACGTTTGTTCTTGGTTCCTTGGTGATCACTGTGGGGCATGGCATGTGTCTGCCTCCTTAAGCTGCTTTTTTATATATCAAAAAGCATTGATTTAAGTCACACCGTACAATAGTACTGCCTCATTAACATAACAAAGAAAGCCTATTCCTCAATGGGATTATAACCACAGGTAACAACACAACAACAAACTCAATGCGCTGCCCTTGAGTTGGATCCGATTCATAGCAACCCCTCCTTGGGTTTCAAAGGCAGTATCTCTACAGAAGTAGATTGCCCAACCTTCCTACCAAGGAGTGGCTGGTGGGTTTATACCGCCAGCCTTCTGGTTAGCGTCAAATGCCTTAGGCACTATGCTATCAGAGCTCCTAACCACAGGTAAAATATTTGCAAACATATTTGCAAACATATTTTTTTGGGGGACACAGTTCAATACATAACAGGAAGGTTTCAATTCTGAAATAGAAATTTGCATTTAACCATTTTAAAAATACATATATTTTATTCAGACACATCCACAGACAAGTATGTTTGTCTGCACCCTCAGACATGAGGGTGTGTTATTATTGGGAGAGAAAACAATGGTTCTCATTCACAAGGTTGTTGTTAGGTGCCCTCGAGTCGTCTCTCATTCATAGTGACCTCATGTACAGCAGAACAAAACACTGTCCGGTCCTGTGCCAGCCCCATGATCTTTGCTACACCTGAGTCCATTGTTGCAGCCACTGTGTCAATCCATCTCATTGAGGGCCTTCCCCTTTTTCATTGTCCCTGCACTTTGCCAAGCATGATATCCTTCTCTAGTGAAGGGTCCCTTCTGACAACATGGCCAAAGTAGTGAAACGAAGTCTGGCCATTCTTGCTTCTAAGAAGCATTCCAGGTACACTTCTTCCAAGACACATTTGTTCATTCTTCTGGCAGTCCATGGTACTTTCAGTTCTTCACCAACAGCACAACTCAAAAGCATCAACTCTTCTTCAGTTTTCCTTTATCATTGTCCAGGTTTCACATGCATATGAGGCAGTTGAAAATACTATGGCTTGTGTCAAGCACAACTTAATCTTCAAGGAAACATCCTTGCTCCTCATCACTTGAAAGAGGTCCTTTGCAGTAGATTTGCCCAATGCTATGCAATATCTGGTACTCGACTGCTCCTTCCATTGGTGTTGATTGTAGAACCAAGTAATATGAAGTCTTTGACAACTTCAATCTTTTCTCCATTTATCATGATGTGGCTTATTGGTCCCATTGTGAGGATTTTT
>NW_006921948.1:22712-27803 GCF_000298275.1 Orycteropus afer afer
AAGGTCATATTTTGGCTCTCGTGGACTTGTTTTAATTGTCTTCAACTTCAAGTTGAACTTGCAAATGAGCAGTTGATGCAGTTCTACAATCAGTTCCTGGCTTTGTTTTAGCTGAAGATATTGAGCTTCTCCATCGCCTCTTGCCACAGATGTAGTCAGTCTGATTCCTGTGTGCTCCACCTGGTGAAGATCATGTGTATAGTTTCCATTTGTATTGTGGAAAAAAGGTATTTGCAATGAATAAGTTGTTGGTCCTGCAAAATTCTATCATGCGATCTCTGGCATCATTCTATTGCCAACATCGTATTTTCCCACAATCAGTGATTCTTCATTTCCAACTTTCTCATTCTAATCTCCAGTAATAGTCAATACATCTTGATTGCATGTTTGTTCAATTTCAGACTGCAGAAGTTGGTAAAAATCTTCAATTTCCTCATCTTTGGCTTTGATGGTTGGTATGTAAATTTGAATAATAGTAGTATTAACTGGCTCTCCTTGTAGGTATATGGATATTATTCTGTCAGTGACAGCATTGTACCTCAGGATAGATCTTGAAATATTCTTTGTGATGATGAATGCCACACCATCCCTCTTCAATTTGTCATTCCTGGCATAGTAGATCATATGGTTATCTGATTCAAAATGGCCAAAACTGGTCCATTTCAACTCATTAATGCTTAGGATATCAATCTTATGCATTCCATTTCATTTTTGACAACCTCCAATATTCCTAAATTCATACCTCATATATTCAATGTTCTGATTATCAATGGATTTTTGCAGCTGTTTCTTCTCATCTTAAGTCGTGCCACTTAAACAAATGGAGGCCCCCAAAGCTCTGTTTTATCCATGTCATTAAGGCTGGCTCTACTCTGATGAAGCAGCTGTTTCCCAGTTGTATCTTGAGTTCCTTCCAACCTGAGGGGCTCATCTTCTGGCACTGTATCATACAATGCTTCAGGGCTATTCATAAAATTTTCCAGTAATATATCAGATAGTGTTTTGCTACTATTCATAACATTTTCAGTGGCCAATTCTTTGAGGAGTGAATGGCCTCTTCCTTCTTCTGAGTCTGTCTCAGTCTGGAAGCTCCAACAAAACCTGTCCACCATGGGCACCCCTGCTGGCACAGTCTCCAGCCTCACAGCAACATGCAAGCCACCCCAGTATGATAAACTGACAGACAAGTTTGTCTCCCTTAGCTGTTCCCACCACTCTGCTCACTTCCTTGGCTCCCCCATACCTGTTACTGCTGGTTCTGTCTGCCACTGCTCCCTGACACCTGGGGGCTGTCCTCCGCCCACCTTACCTGTTCCAGCCACCAGCCCTGTCTGCTGCTCTCTGCTGCCTAGGGTACAAGGTTAGAAAAAAAATCATCACAGTCCCACTGTAGGGAAATATCAGAAACTATTAATAAGGAAAAATGGATTTTCTTTTCTACTGAACAAAGCAGGGGAAAAGCTGAATTTTATCATTTTCATTTTGAATCTGATGCATTCTCAATGATGTCCTGCACTAACTCAATGGTAGTAAATAGTGTACCCCCTGTTGACCAACACTCATAGATCATTCTGTATCAAGAGTGACAAGTATTCTTCACCTACATATTACACCAAAAAAAAAAAAAAAGCCACCTCATTGCCATCTGGTCAATTCCATCTCATAGCGACCCTGTAGGACAGAGTAAACCTGGTCCATAGAATTTCCAAAGCTGTAATCCTATAGAAGCCGACTGCCACATCTTCTCCTGCAGAGCAGATGGTGGGTTTGAACTGTCAAACTTTTGTTTTGCAACTGAGTGCTTTAACCACCGTACCACCAAAGCTCCTCACATATAACACAGAGGTGGCCAAAAAAAAAAAAAAAATCAAACAGCAGTAATCTTTGTGCTTTCTAATCAGTTGTGAATGAAGTTAATTAGAGACCTTTTGGAATGAGAGGCTGGGTTTTTGCCAAATAGCAATCATAACATGCATTACCCTTTTGCTGCTGACAGGAAAGTTCAAAAATTCCATCATGTCCTAGTTTCTCAGCAGTTGATAAAGGTTAATAAAACAGGGGTTTCGGAAAGCAATGTTTCTACATTTTTTATGTTGTGAAAGAACAATTCTTGTTAGTTCCACTTGGCTCAGTCCTCATACACTCTTCTCACCTTCCAGCTAGAGCTTGTCCCTACTCTACTTTTCTTAGACCATGGATGGGGCTGATAGGTGGCAGGAGAAAGGCTGCCCTTAAAAAAAATTCTGAGCTGGTGTCAGTAAACAGCAGGAGATAAGATTGGCATGGAAGTCTCTTGGGAAGAGAACATCTGCTCCAAGGAGTTATAAACATTAAATTAGGATGGGCTATGCATTTCTTACTAGAAGTCCTGCAATAGCTGGATAGTGAATTGTTGATGGGCTTTGACAGATGGCAATAGAGTTTCTCCGGAATGAGGCAACACCGTATCTCCTTTAACAGTGTCTGTATGTCTTATACTCTTACTCCCTAGCAATTTGATATTTAAATGTGGATAAAACTATTGCTCCCAGAAGTGGTTTTTTTTTAAGCTTTTTTGAGGATAGCAAAACATTATTACTCTAAGAGTATAAGTACACCCTTCACTTACAAACAATGAAAACTCATTTGAGTTAAAAAATAAGTTATTTCAGAGTAATTTTAATTCCTTCCAAATGAATTTTAAGAATAATTTTTTCCATCTTTAAAATATGAGGAAAATACTTATCTTGCAGAGTTTGGGAGGATTGTAAGAAATAATGTATATCAAATGTTTAGCATAGTGCATAGCATGTAATAAGCACTCAATAAATATAAACTGCTATCGTTATTAGATAGTTCAGTAGTCTTTTAGATGAAGTTTATACAGCAATTAAAATACACATAGACATCAGCAGCTCCTCAGAAATGATTTCTCATGATGCCTTTGTAGATAACATGAAGAAATATAAACATGACTGGGTTCCTAACTGGTTAAATATACTCCGTGTTATGGTTAATTTTATGTGTCAACTTGATTTGGCTATTGTGCCTAGTTGTTTGGTCAAATACTAGTTGCTATAGTTACATGTGATTAAATCAGCAGGCCTTAGGTAAAGCAGATTACCTTCCAAAATGTGGCTGAGTCTCAAGCAATCAGTTGAACGCCACAAGGGCAAAAAAGGAGTTTTCGCAGGGTGTGTTCTACCTCCAGACTATACATAGACATTTGCCAGAACTTCTGCTCTCTTCACTCTTCCCATCACCTGACACATGACTCTCCCTGTCACCTGACTTATAGATTGTCAGACACAAGCTTGCAAGAGTCTTCAGCCTATCACTTGATCTACAGATTCTGGCCTTGTCAGCTCCACACAAATGTGTGAGCCACTTCCTTGAAGTGAATCAGTCTCTCTCTTTACACCTCTCTCTATATAAATATAGATCTATAGAGAGATATTACTGGTTCTTTCTCTCTAGAGAAACATAACTAAGACACTTGACTGGAGGGCAGTCCAACTGGAGGAGGGTGTTTTAATGGTATGCTACAGGACTCTAATCCAAGGCCCATCTTGGATAGTTATCAGTGACCTAAATAAGAAGTTGAATATTTGCTCATTAAATTCATAGATAATGCAAAGTTGTAAGGGAGAACAAGAGTTTAGACAAGTGAATCAGAATCCAAAAATATATTGACAGGCTGAGAATCAAGATGAAGTTTCATAAAAGTTTAATAGTTTTTAATAAGTTTAATAAAAAGATGAAATTGATATAAATTTACACCCTTGGGACCAAAATCTCAAGGTATCCATCCATGTTGGGAGGCATGATTTAATAGCAACATTTGCAGAAGGCATCTGGTTTTAACATTAATGGTATACTGATTATGAGTCATAGTATAATTAATGTCATTTTCCCAAAGAGTATATGCTATCTTAGGCTGCATAAGTAAAAGTACAGTGTCTAAAATGAGATAGTAACTTCACTTTGCTGAACTGTAATTAGCAATCTACTCAGTCAAAGGGGAGGGTGAATATTTAATACGAATAATGAAAGTGGAGACGATTCAGAATTGGTATGATTTTCAGAAACAACTGAAGGAATTGGGGCTATCTAACCCGGCAGTGGTAGCATAGTGGCTAAAGCACTTGACTGCTAACCAGAAGGCTGGCGGTTCAAACCCACCAGCCACTCCTCGGAAGGAAGGTTGGGCAATCCTACTTCCGTAGTGATACTGCCTCGGAAACCCAAGGAGGGGTCGCTATGAGTTGGGGCTGACTCGACGGCACATAACAACAACAACAACCCGGCAGTGGTGTTTCATTGGTAGAATTCTTGCCTCCATGTGGGAGACCCAGGCTTGAGGTGCAACCAATGCCCCTCATAAGCAGCCACCACCCGCTTGTCAGTGGATGTTGAACCTGATGCTGAACAGGTTTCAGTGGGGCTTCTAGATGAAGTTGGTCCAGGAAGAAAGGCCTACTGATCTGACAATCAGCCAGTGAAAACCCGATGGATTGCAATGGCCTGATCCAGTGGGCATGGCGTAGCTATGGGTGGGGGCCAACTCTACAGCAGCTCGCAGCAACCTGACAAAGGGAGGAATAAGAAGGGTCAGAGCATCTGTCTTCTGCAGCTGTTAGGTGCAGGACTGTTAGACATTTTCAGCCAGAGAAGAATGTTCTGCCTCTGTTACCTTCCACTCATGAGCAAAAACTGAAAACAGAAAAAAAAAAAAAAAAAAAAACCTAAATGTGAGTGCTATGAAGGCAAGAAACAAGGGGCTAAAGAATTATGGCAGTAAGTGGGAGGTTGAGTTTTTTTTTAGGTTTCCAGGGAAGGCCTTCTGAGAAGCTGAATTTTGAGCTAAGAACTGAAGGATGAATGAGTAGGGTAAGAAGAATTTCAGGCAGCAAGAACCACAAGGGTAACAAGAACAGTGTTCTTGGCTTGTTTGTAGAATGAGATAGAGGCTAATGTGGGTGATGGTTAGAGAGCAACAGGAGAGTCATGATATAAAGTCAGAGAGACTGGCCATGACAAGAACAGATATATGCACACCCATGTTCATCGCAGCACTATTTACAATAGCCAAAAGATGGAAACAACCTAGGT
>NW_006921948.1:29045-30946 GCF_000298275.1 Orycteropus afer afer
GCACAGGGAGACATCTCAGGTGACAGGACCCCATGGAGGGATGGACACTGGGAAGAGGTAACTGCGGGGAGGAGGTGGGAGGGGAGCTGTTGCATTGTGGTAAACTGTGGTCAATGTCATGAGACAAGTGTATATGAACTGCTGTATGGAAAGTGAATTTGCTCTGTAAATCTTCACCCAAATCACAATAAAAGGAAAAAAAGAGAGAGAGAGAGAAAAAAAAAAAGTCAGAGAGACTGGCAGAAACCTGAACAAGTTAAGGCCTTATAAGCTATGGCAAGCTATTTGGATTTTATTTTAAGGACAATCGGAAGCCATTATGAAATTTTAGGCATAGGAGGAACATGAACGGTCCCCCTTTTTAAAAACAAGCATTCTAGCTTCTTGGGAACACTGAATGAAGCCAGAGTAGAAGCAGAGAGACTATCAGAGAAAATGATGGCTTGGACCAGTTTAATAATACTAGCAGCGGAGAGAAGTAGAGTTGGCATGTATTTTGGAGATAAAGCCAAGAGTAGCTGCTAGTGGATTGGAAGAGATGGGGGAAGAAAATGGAGGACTGAAGTCACAGCTAGATTTTGTGCTTGAGAAAATGGTGTATGGTGGTGTCATTTATTCAGATGTAGGAGACTTGAGTGGGAAAACTCATAAATTAATTTGTTGATTTAATCATTCTTTTTCATAGATTTCTTAGTGTTGTTTCCCTTTCATTTCTGATATAAACCCTAGACATAACATTTAGACAAGTAATTACAAAATGATGACAATAGGCCCAGATGTTTCAAGGAACTGATCATCTCTATGAATTAAACTGTTTTAGAGTGCAGAAAAATGATAGAAACTTTCCCAACTCATTTCATGAAGGTATTCGTTCATCCTGGCTGGAACTAGGTCAGCCATTTCACTCAAGTCTCAGGTCTTTATTCAATTCTACTATTTCTTTGATCTCTTCCTCCCTTGTTTATTCTCTCCCATGACCATTGAAGGATGGATTTTGACATTTCTGGATCTGTCTTTACTGGATGTGTCTTTTCTCACATCCTTTCTATTTGTTCATCCTTTTGAGTTGCATGTTGGAAAATACCATGGTTTGATCCTTTAATTCATTAAATTGTGAGTCATTTGTATCTGTTTTGCTATTTAACACATTTGTTGTTGTTAAGTACTGCTGAGTTGGCTCCAACTCATAGCAACCTTATGCACAACAGAATGAAACATTGCCCAGTCGTATACCGTGCTCATAATCCTCGCTATACCTGAGCCCATTGTTGCAGCCACTGTCAATCCATCTTGTTGAGGGCCTTCCCCTTTTTCCCCGACCCTCTACTTTACCAGGCATGGTATCTTACTCCAGGGAATGGTCCCCTCTGACAACATGACCAAAGTAAATGAGACAAAGTCTGGTCATTATCGCTTCCAAGGAGCATTTCAGCTGTACTTCTTCCAGGACAAATGTCTTAGTCCTTCTGGCAGTCCGTGGTATTTTCACTATTCTTCACCAACACTACTCAAAGGCCTTGATTCTTTGGTCTTCCTTATTTATTGTCCAGCTTCATCATGCATATGTGGCAATTGAAAACACTCCTAAATTATCCTTAAAGTGGCATCTCTGCCTTTTTTTTAACTCTTTTTTTTATGTTTTTATTATTTTGATTTGGGTGAAGATTTAGAGCAAATTCACTTTCCATACAGCAGTTCACAAATACATTGTCACATGTCATTGACCACAGTTTACCACAATGCAACAGCTCCCCTCCCACTTCCTCCCCATAGTTACCTCTTCCCAGTGTCCATCTCTCCATACTCTCCTGCGCCCTGAGCTGTCTCCCTGTGCATAAGCAGCCCTTCCTTCTCCCATGATTGTTCTCTCCAGGGCATGTGTCTACTTGAGGTAAATGTTT
>NW_006921948.1:33283-36708 GCF_000298275.1 Orycteropus afer afer
CTTTTTTTTTGGTATTTTCATGCAAATTCTTCTGCTAGTTGGGGTTTAGTCCAATTCTGTATCCTTCCCTTCAAGGCTCAGGTGTCCAAGATTATCTTCTGTCTGTGTTAATGCGTTTCCCTTTTCTTTGTTGAAGAGGGTCTGTGCAGTCCTTCTGCCTAGTACACCATCTTGCCGGAACTCCTTTTAACTCTTTAAAGAAATCTTTTGCAGCATATTTACCAAACACATTATGTCCTTTCATTTCTTGACTGCTGCATCCATGGGTGTTGATTGTGGATCAAAGTAAAATGAAATCCTTGACAATTTGAATGTTTTCTCCATTGATCATGATGTTGCTTATTGGTCCAATTGTGAGGATTTTTGTTTTCTTGATGTTGAGTTATAATCCATACTGAAGGCTTTAGTCTTTTTTTCTTTCCTGTTGTGATCTATAAGGTTATTTTTTGTTGTTGTTATTGTTGTTGAAGGCTTTAGTCTCTGATTTTCATCAGTAAGTGTTTCAAGTCATCTTCATTTTCAGCAGGCAAAGTTGTGTCATCTGCATGTTGCAGATTATTAATCAGTCTTCCTTCAATCCTGATGCTGCATTCTTCTCCAGATAGTCCACTTTCGTGGATTATTTGCTCAGCATATGAATTGTGTAAGTATGGTGAAAGGATCCAACCCTGACACACACCTTTCCTGATTTTAAACAATGTAGTATCTGCTTGTTCTATTTGACTGCCTCTTGGTGTATGTACAAGTTCTGCATGAGCACATTAAGTGTTCTGGAATTCCCGTTCTTTGCAATGTTATCCATAATTTGTTATGATCCACATAGTCAAATGCTATTGTGTCGTCAATGAAATACAGGTAAACATCTTTTGGGTTTTCTCTGCTTTCCATCAAGATCTATCTGACATCAGCCATGATCTCTCTTGTTCAAAGTCCTCTTTTGAATTTGGCTTGAAATTCCGACTTAAGTCTGATTTAGATCTCCATAAACTTGATGTACTGCTGCAGCTGTTTTGTTTACTTATCTTCAGTAAAACTTTACCGCACATGGTATTCATGATACTGTTCACTCATTTTTGCATTCTGTTGGCTCAGCTTTCTTTGGTGTATTACGGATATACCTCTATTTATTCATCCCTCTATTTAAGGTCATTTAGGTTGTCTTTCAAAGTTCCCAGTGTTACAAAGAGTGCTTCAGTGAACATGAATGATCGTTAAATCAACTTTGAATTTCCTTTTTTTGTGAAGTTTCTATTCAAAATTTCTGTCCATTTTCTCTTCTGTTGAATTGGCCATGTTTTCCTTATGATTGGTTGAAGTTATTATTCTACCCCAGATATTAATCCTTTCTCAACCATATGCATTGCAGCTATCTCCTATTAGTCCATGGCTTGCCTCTTCATTTCTTTATGAGGTCCTTTAATGACCACAAGTTCTTAAATGTACTGTAGTCAAATATACCATTATTTTTAGAAATTAATTTTTTATCGTGCTTTAGGTTCAAATTTACAGAGCGGAGTTTGTTTTATGTTCAACATTTCATGTACATTTGGTTTCACTCCCCAATTACTATCCCCAACCCTAACCCACTCTCCTCCCCTCCCTTGCCAGTAACCCTCCCCCCCACCCCGTGCCCCTCATAGTTATGCACTTCTGTGTGTCCTGCATTTCTTCTGTGTGATTGTTGCCCCTTGGGTGCCAGATGGTCGATTGCTCCAAGGGATGCATTAGCATAGAGTATGTGGGTGTGTCACCCTGGGTTGAGTGGGCTGCATGTATGTCTTGTTTACTATTAGGCTGAGAGCCAGCCCCTGGGAGTGAGTTTTATTCCAGGCCCAAAGTGTATCTCAGGGCCATAGTCTTGGGGGATCCCACCAGAAACCATCCGAAGAGTAATTCTGGTCATTATTGTGTTTTTGGATTTTGTTCCATGTGTTTCCTCCCACTCTATCCAGGATCTCCAGTTTTGATCCCTTCCTGAGTGGTTGGCATTGGTAGATGATCACCATCTAGTTCTTCTGGTCTCAAGGTCCATCACGTCCTAGGGCTGATTGCTTCCAAATGCCTTTGTTTTTTTGCACTCTTCTTCACTTCTGATGATAGACCATTAGCTGCATCTTAAATGGCCACTCGAAAGCTTTTAAGACCCCAGTCACTACTCACTTTGTAGGTTGAGGAACAAGATTTTTATGTATTTTGTGTGTGTGTGACAATTGAGTCTGGTGTCCCCCAGTACTATGGTCTGGAGTCGGTAGATCCATTGGATCTCTCTTCCACAGTGTCTAGCTGTCTGTAAGGAACTGCTGTATGTCTGTCTTCTGCTGTTTCTGTAAGGATTACGCGTATTTTGTATCACTGGTATCTGTGCAAGATTAGCCTCCGCTGAATCTATCCTTGGTCTAGAGTATAATCCTGTTCACTGACCTCCATCTGATGTTCTCAGATGTTTATATGTTTATCTGTAGCCTGGTGTTTGGTGTTAATGGTAATGCAGTATTGTGAATATATTGGTATTAGCCTCTGTCGTCTATATCTTATGTGCACAATTCAGTGTCCTCCCTTTCCCCAATGTTATCATGGTGGTCACAGACTCTTTCCATACCATCTCTCCCCTTGCCCACCTCAGCATATGGCCCCCAACTAGCCCAAAATTATTCCCTCCCGTCCCCAGTAACCTATACAGTGAGTTCCCTTCTTTAAGAAAACCCTTCTTCATCTTTTTACAGTAATGGGCTCATACAATATTTGTCTTTCTGTGATTGACTTATTTCACTCAGCATAATGTCCTCCAGGCTCATCCATATTGTGAGATGATTCATGCATACTTCATTGTTCTTTAATGTAGCATAGTATTCTACTGTGTGAATGTACCATACTTTGGCTATCCATTCATCTGTTGATGGGCATTTAGGTTGTTTCCATCTCTGCTATAGTGACTTCTGCTGCGATGAACATAGGTATGCATATGTCTGTTCGTGCCCTGCCTCTCATCTCTTTAGGATATATTCCTAGTAATGGAATTGCTTGTTCAAATGGCATTTCTATTTTCAGTTTTTTAAGGGAATGCCACACTGTTTGCCACAATGGTTGTACCATTTTATAATCCCACCAGCAATATATGAGAGTTCCAATTTCTCCACAACCTCACCAGCATTTTCTGTCCTGTTGAACTTTGCTGTTGTTGCTGAGGTGAGATGATATCTCATTGTTGTTTTGATTTGTACCTCTCTAATGGCTAAAGATCACAAGCAATTCCTCATGTGTTTGTTGGCCACCAGCATATCATCTTTAGTGAAGTGTCTGTTCAGGTTTCTTGCTCATTTTTGAATTGGATTGTTTGTCTTTTTGGTGTTGAGGTGTTGAAGTTTTCTATAGATTTTGGAGATAAATCATTTGTCAGATATGTCATAGGCAAATATTTTCTCCCA
>NW_006921948.1:38918-40068 GCF_000298275.1 Orycteropus afer afer
TTATTCCTAGATATTTTATCTTTTTAGTAGCTATTGTAAATGGTATTGTTTCCCTTATTTCTTTTTCAGAGGTCTCTTTGTTGGTGTAGAGGAATCCAACTGATTTTTGTATGTTGACTTTGTATCCTACCACCTTGCTGAACTTCTCTATTAGTTCCAGTCATTTTTTTGCTGAGTCTCTTGGGTTTTCTATGTATAGGATCATATAATCTGCAAATAGAGATAGCTTTACTTCCTCTTTGCCAATTTCTATGCCTTTTATTTCTCCTTCTTGCCTTATTGCCCTGGCTAGGAATTCCAATACAGTGTTAAATAGGAGTGGTGATAGAGGGCATCCCTGTCTGCTTCCCGTTTGTAAGGGGAATGCTTTGAATCTTTCCTCATTAATAATAATATCGGTCATTGGCTTTGCATATATACCCTTTATTATGTTGAGAAATTTCCCTTCTATCCCTATTTTGCTGAGAGTTTTGAACAGGAATGGGTGTTGTATTTTATCAAATGCCTTTTCTGTGTGGATTGATATGATCATATGGTTCTTTTCTTTTGTTTTGTTTATGTGGTGGATTACATTGATTGTTTTTCTGATGATGAACCATCCTTGCAAACCAGGTATGAATGTCACTTGGTCAGTATGTATTATTATTTTTTTCTGATATGTTGTTGGATTCTGTTGGGTAGGATTTTGTTGAAGATTTTTGCATCTATGTTCATGAGGGATATTGGTCTGTAGTTTTCCTTTCTAGTGATGTCTTTCCCTGGTTCTGGTATTAGTATTATGCTTGCTTCATAAAATGAGTTTGGGAGTATTCCATCTTTTTCTGTGTTCTGGAATAGCTTGAGTCGTATAGGTGTAAACTCTTCCATGAATATTTGGTAAAATTCTCCAGTGAAGCCATCAGGGCCAGGGCTTTACTTATGGGAAGTTTTTTTATGACCTGTTCAATTTCTTCCTTTGTTATGGGTCTGTTCAGGTATTCTGTCTCTGAGTGGGATAGTTTAGGTGGGTATTGTGATTCCAGAAACTTGTCCATCTCTTCTAGGTTCTCAAATCTGTTGGAGTACAGTTCTTCATAATATTCTGTCGGTATCTTTTTTATTTCAGTTGGTTCTGTTGTGATGACACCCTTTTCATTTACTATTTTTATAA
>NW_006921948.1:41718-43540 GCF_000298275.1 Orycteropus afer afer
CCTTGGGTTTCCGAGGCAGTATCACTACGGAAGTAGGATTGCCCAACCTTCCTTCCGAGGAGTGGCTGGTGGGTTTGAACCACAAGCCTTCTGGTTAGCAGTCAAGTGCTTTAGCCACTATGCTACCCAGTAGTTTTTGAGCAGTGTATTGTTCAACTTCCACATTTGATGTTTTTACCTTGATCTTCCTGGTATTAATTTCTAATTGTATAGCATTGTGGTCTGAGAAGATGCTTTGTAGTATTCAGTGTTTTTTTTAAATTTATTGAGGCTTCTTTTATGTCCTAACATATCATCTATTCTGGAGAATGATCCATGTGCACTAGAGAAGAATGTGAACTGTGTTTTTTGTTGGGTGGAATGCTCTGTATATGTCTATGAGGTTGAGTTGGTTGATTGTGTTGTTGAGTTCTTCTGTATCTTTGTTGAGTTCTTATCTTGTTGATCTGCCCCACCTTGAAAGTGGTGTGTTAAAGTCTCCTACTACTATTGTAAAGTTGTCTATTTTGCCTTTCAGTTCAATTAATATTTGCTTCATGCAATTTGGAGCACTTACATTGAGTGCATAAATATTTATTATCATAATGTCTTCCTTGTCAATTGACCCTTTCAGCATCATATGGTGACCTTCTTGGTCTCTTATGTTGTTTTTCATCTTATAGTCTATTTTATCAGAAATTAATATCTCTACTCCTGTTCTTTTTTGGTTACCATTGACTTGGTATATTTTTTTCCACCCCTTAACTTTTAATTTGTTTTTATCTTTGTGTCTAAGGTGAGTCTCTTGTAGGTAGCATAGCGATGGGTCTTCTTTTCTTATCCAGTCTGCCACCCTCTTTCTCTTGCTTGGTGCATTTAGTCTATTCACACTGAGTGTAAATCAATTCATAGGCATGAATTGATTGCTGTCATTCTATTGTGTTTTTTTTCTCATGTTATTGGAGTTTCCTTGGTCCATGTATTTTTCTGTGCTGAGTTCGTTTTGTTGTCAAGTGTTTCCTTTCTTTTCTTCTTTATTGTTAGTTTTGTGCTTACTAAACCCATATGTTTTCCTTCCTTCTGAGTTTCTTTAGCAGGATTGTTAATTTTCTCTGTGGTTACCTTGGAGTGAATTCTTGTCTCTATATTTTTGGAACAGTCTGTTCTATGAGGACATTGTCCTGTTTTCCTCTCCATTTGGAAGTTTTGTACATAGAACTTTTATTCCCTCTGTTTTGTTAGTTGCTATTGTCATGTGTTGATTGACTCCCTTGCTTTTTAGTGTACAATGTTTTATGGTCTTATTTTGAGCATCTATTTCTGATTTGGTTTTAGTGTTGATGTCATGTGTCCTGATTTTGTTGTGGGTTTTCTATTGGAAGGACTTCTTAAATCATTTCTTGTAGGGTTGGTCTGGTTTTCAAAAAACCCTTTAATTTCTCTTTGTCTGAGAATGTCTTGATTTCACCCTCATATTTGATGGACAGTTTGGCTGGATATAGGATTCTTGGTTGGAAGTTTTTTCCTTCAGTGTTTTATATATGCTGTCCCATTGCTTTCTTGCCTGCATGGTTTCTGCTGAGTAATCAGAACTCAGCCTGTTTGATTATTAAAAGTGATGTTTATTTTTTCCCAGGCAGCTTGCAATATTCTTTCTTTGTCTTTGGTTTTGGAGAATTTGATTATGATATGCCTTGGTGTTTTTCTCTTGGGATGTATCCTGTATGGAGTTCTTTGAGCTTCTTGGACAAATATCTTTTCTTCCTTCATGATATGGGGGAAATCTTCTGCTAGTAAGTCTTCCACAATTTTCTCAGTGTCCCCCCCCCACTCCTTGTTCTGG
>NW_006921948.1:44188-45369 GCF_000298275.1 Orycteropus afer afer
TATATATATATATATATTTTTGGTTATTAATTCAGGTGTGCTGGGTTGCTCTGCAGTTTTCTTTTTAATGATGGAATCACTACTGTATGGAATGTGGTTGCAGGTCTCTGTTCATCATGAAGGGGGCTTAGGATTCAAGCTGGCACATGTTGTGGTGGCTTAATGTGGTTCTTCTATTGGTTGAGGCAGGGGAGAGGCAAGGAAAGGAGTAAAAAAAGAGAAAAAAAGCTTCACAGCACAAGTAGCCATTTCCAGGGCTTTGAGTAGGCTGTTAATGATGTTATACTGTCACTCACAGCCCTGTGGCTCAAGTTTAGCAATGACCCCAATGGTTAGGTGGTTAAAAATTTCCACCAGGTTCAGACAGCCTCAAAAAGCCCATACTCCAGGCCCCTTCTTGCCACAAATCTGTCTTGGAATAGCTGCCCTGAACCATGCCATGAGTTCCTCCCAGGTCCCACCCACCCTCCCACTTAGCAGTGGTCCCAAATTTACCAGTAAAAGCAGGTGCTGAAGGTAGGTCCCTGAGGTGGCTGCCGGTCCTCTGGTGCATTCTCTCCACTGCCCCAGGGAGCCCTCTGGTGCCCTGTCTTGTCAGGCTGTCAGCACTCCACAGTGCAGGTTCATTTATTTTTATCTTTCCCATCTGTTTACCCTGCCTCTCCCTTCTTTCTTCTTCTACTCCCCCGAGTTTGGCCTTCTCTGACTTAATGAGATGATAAGAGTACCAGAATCCCTGCTTCAAACTGCTGCACCTACTTTTTCAGGTATTAAGATGCTAGAGGGAACTTAAATGTGGGCTACAGTTAAGATGCCATCTTGCAAAAAAAAAAAATTAATATTTTTAAATGAATAGAAGTTGTAATTGTAGGTAAGATCATATAGGGAAAGAATATAGAGGGGAAAGAAAGGGGAGCTAAGACCAAATCTAGAAATCTCCATAATTTAGTATCTGAGTGGAACAGCATAAGCTTATAGAGGAATCAATGGAGAAACAGCCAGAAACAATAGCCTTTATTCAAACAAAATCTTCTCCAACAGTCAGATCCTCTACCCAAATCCTGGTGTAGTTGTTGTTGTTATGTGCCATCAAGTTGGACCCAACTCATAGAGACCCCTCCTTGGGTTGCCGAGGCAGTATCACTATGGAAGTAGATTGCCCCATCTTCCTTCCGAGGAGT
>NW_006921948.1:45919-54152 GCF_000298275.1 Orycteropus afer afer
CTCCTTGGAAGGAAGATTTGGCAATCTACTTCTGTAGAGATACCACCTCAGAAACCCAAGGAGGGGTCACTATGAGTCAGATCTGACTCAACAGCAGTGACTTGTTTTGACTGACCCACTTTTATAGCACTCTGCTTGCCTCAGCCTAAGTCTTTGTGTTTGTTAATATAATCCAGAATTTTAAATCTACTTTACTTTCAATAAGTCATAATGTTTACATTATATATCTACTCTTTCAAGAATATTTAAAATATATTTGCCTTTGGTTTTGTGACAAGGTTTCCAGGGGATGCATAGACAATTAACAAAAGCACTCATTGCCAGTCATTTTATGGCAACCTAGTGTGGCTTTGCTGTTTCTATAATTGATATATTCCAGGATAGGATGACCTACTCTTTCAATTGGGAGCTCTGGTAGCATAGTGCCTATGGCACTTGACTGCTAACCAGAAGGCTGGTGGTCCAAACCCACCAGTCACTCCCCAGGAGGAAGGGAGGAAGGTTGGACAATCTACTTCTATAGTGATACTGCCTCAGAAACCCAAGGAGGGGTTGCTATGGGTCAGATCTGACTCCACAGCAATGGTTGCTTTTTGTTGGTACTCTTTCAATTTGCACAGGGACATAGGATTTCCAACTTTAAAACTGGTATACTCCCAACAAACCAGGAGGAACAAGTTGGTCACCCTATCCGTGAGGGTGTGTATATGTGTGTATATGTATATGTAGGCATATGCACATCATATAATCTAAGTATCATATATTTACATTGGGAATAAGGCATGCTAAATCCCATGATACACACATACACTTAAATTCCCAAAACTCTGTAAATAATATCAATTTCTGTAAAATATCTAGAGCACAGAAATAATAATGAAGCACTATTTTAATTGCTCTTGGACCATATTATGTAACAATACAACTCTTATTTTTCAAGGCCAGCTACCTGAAAATCTTGAGTGGCCAAAGTTTAATTCTTTTTGTGGGACTTATTATAGCAAATAACCCTCTATGCTCATCCACAATAACTGAGCAGACATTTGCTGTTCACAACTGAACACATTCTTTATTTTTGTCATTTTATACCACACACACACACACACACACACACACAAAATACTTCACTGCCATCGAATTGATTCCAGCTCATAGCAACCCCCTTTGGGTTTCCAAGCCAGTAAATCTTTATGGAAGTAGATTGCCTCAGACTTCCTTCCATGGAGTGGCTGGTGGATTTGAACCACCAGCCTTCTGGTTAACAAAATCTCTTTTAGATAGTGGAAAAGCTTGCATATGTGGTCATTTTGGACACTGAGAACTTTTCCTCATTTTCATGATTTGTAAATCTTGAACAAACTGGTGCAAAAATATAAAACCACTTCATCATTTTCAGTAATGAATGTTCTTACCTTTTCTTAAAGACTTGGTCCATTAACTTGAGCTCATTGTGATGAATATTGAGTCTCCTGAAAAGAATTAAGTTGTATTCTGGTATATGAAAAACAGCCCTCCCTGCAGTTCTACCCAGATATATTTGAATATGATCTTCTATTATAGCTAGATGTCAGATTAGAGAAATTAGATTGGGAATTAAAAAAGAGAAAGAGTGATTTTATATTTGGTTCTTAAAAATCTGTACAGCACAGTGCTTAGAAATAATAATATACAATAATATAATCATTCTAGTATGACACATTGTTACGGATTGAACTGTCTCCCACCAATATGTGTCAACTTGGCTAGGCCAATATTTTCAGCATAATTTTATTACCCTCCATTTGGTGAGTTGATGTAAATGTCCCATGTGTTGTATATCCTAACCTGTACAGTGTTAATGAGGCAGGATTAGAGGCAGTTATGTTAATGAAGCAAGATACAATCTACAGGATTAAGTTGTATTTTGAGTCAATCTCTTGTGATATATAAAAAGAGATAAAATAAGTGAGCAAAAATTGAGGGACTTGCCTAGCACCAAGAAAGAAAGAAGGCCCAGGAGTGGACCACATACTTTGGACCTGGGGTCCCTGTGCTGAGAACCCCCTAGACCTATAGGAAGATTGATGCCAAGACACATGGAGATCTCCGAGGAATCCACAGATGTTGAAAGGAGACAAGGACCATAACCCAGACCTGACACAGAGATAAAACCTTCCCCTAGATCTGGCACCCTGAATTTGGACTTCTAGCCTTCTAAACTGTGAAAGAATAAATTTCTGTTTGTTACAGCCATTCACTTATGATATTTCTGTTATAGCAGCACTACATATATAAGACAGAGACTTTACAACATTTCATTGTCATATTCTCTTTTTATATTTATTTATACTCTCCTACCATTCTGTCCTTGATGCCCATGATTTTTGCTGTCATTTGAGAACTACAAGCTTTTTGAGGGCTAACATATGATTTGTTTGTCATTACATTCTCACCAGTTAGGATGGTGCCTGGCAAAAGATGCTATTAAAAATGCTAGTTAAATAAACGAATAACAAAATGTATATTAGAATGATTTGCCAAGAATGACAACGGTAAATGAAGAAAAATGCAAATCCAACAGTAGCTATATACTGTTGCTTACACAAAATATTGGAATTCCTCCTATGATGTCATCAAATCCCAAGATTTTATTAAGCTCAATTCTAGTAGCTCTACTTCTGATGTTCTTGTTGAGTCATTGTAGATAAAGAAGATGAGGAGGAGTAGTGGGAGGGTGGATAACGCTTTTTCTTTGGTATTCATTCATTCAAGTATTCACCAAGTGCCTACTTCTTTTGATGAATATGACAAAGTTCCTGCTCCTGAGAAGATTATAGTCTTGATTGTTCTTTTGCACTCTGGTCCCAGCTTTCTAGATGCCAAATGAGTATCTATACCTAAATGTTCCATGTTGTTGTTGTTGTTAAGTGCTGTCAAGTCAGACCCGAATCATAGCGACCCCTCCTTGGGTTTCTGAGGCAGTATCACTACGGAAGTAGACTGCGCCATCTTCCTTCCGAGGAGTGGCTGGTGGGTTTGAACTGCCAGCCTTCTGGTTAGCAGTCAAGTGCCTTAGGCACTATGCTACCAGAGCTCCCATAGTAAGCTCAAACTCAAAATATTAAAAAATTGAGTTAATCCCTTCCACCAAACCAAACTCGTTTGTATTCTCTGTTTTAACATAAATCACATGAGGGAAGGGATCATGTGTGCCATGTTATCAGCTGTGTATAATCAGTGCATAGTACAAAGCCTGGCCCTTAGAAGGTTTTCAATAATTATTTTTTCCAAAGTCACACCCTACTCCCATCAGAGTCAAGCCCTGTGACCTCTAAAATCATATAACCCCCTATCTCTACACCTCATATAGCAGTCTCTACAGACAGTATTAGATTGTCTGAAACATCCCTGCACATTGTAAACTCACAGTAAATGCTTATTGAATTAAATACTGTTCAAAATATCTTAGTTGATCATTGCTCAGGAATTTTTAAAGGAATTCAAGTGGCCCTGTTTCTGGTGATTCTGTAGGGTAACTCTAGAGAAATAATAATAACAACTTCCACAATAACTATCGTGGCACAGGCTAAGTACCAGGCATAATGCAAAGTGGTTTCCTGCATGACCTTATAAAATTCTCCTCAAAACTAAATTACACCTATTTGACAGATGAGAAAACTGAGGGACAGATAAGCTGAGTGATTTACTTAAGATTATACAGGCAGGAATTCGATCATCACTTAGTGATCTGGTCACATTGTTGTTAGTTGCAACTAAGGTTGACTCCAACTCATGGTGAATTTATGTACAATAGAAGGAAGCATTGCCTGATTCTCCATCATTTTCATGATCACCAGCAAGTTTGAGTCCATGCTACTGATTGATAAAAAATGTCCATGTGGCTATTGTGCCAATTCATCTCACCAAGAGACCAAACCTGATGTCCTTCTCTAGCGATCGATCCCTCCTCATGATGGGTCCAAAGTAAATGCGTCAGACAATGTTGTGATTCATACGGTTTTCAATGGCTAATTTTTGGAAGTACGTTGTCAGGCCTTTCTTCCTAGTCTGTCTTAGTCTGGAACTTCTGCTGCTAACTGTCCATCACTGTGACCTGCTGGTATTTAAAATAACAGTAACATAGTGTCTTCACCCAGCCTACAACACATAGCTTCCAGCATTGTAGCAACATGCAAGCTACCACAGGGCAACAAACCAACAGACAGGTGCCAGGATCTGCTTACATGTTGTTGTTGTATACTGCCATTGAGTCGGATCCCTCCTTGGGTTTCTGAGGTGGTATCACTACAGAGGAGCTCTGGTAGTGTAGTGCCTAAGGCATTTGACTGCTAACCAGAAGGCTGGCAGGTCAAACCCTCCAGCCACTCCTCGGAAGGAAGGATGGGCAATCTACTTCCATAGAGCTACTGCCTCAGAAACCCAAGGAGGGGTCCCTATGAGTTGGGTCCGACTCGATGGCACATAACAACAGTATCACTATAGAAGTAGATTGCCTAACCTTCCTTCTGAGGAGTGGCTGGGGGGGTTGACCCGCCAGCCTTCTAGTTAGCAGTCAAGTGCCTTAAGCACTATGCTACCAGAGCTCCCATCCCATGATATTTCTCCACATGTCACTCTTCACTGAAGAAACACATTCATTCCTACATAAGTTGACTAAGTATAAGAGGAGTCTAGTTGGGTTAAAGACATTGTTACTGCCCATTCCAAGCCCAGAAGTTACCAGATGCTGTGCCGACCATCCTTTTGGCAGGCAATTTCTGTGGTCTAGCAGGAGAATGAGAAATTCTCCTGGTGTTAATTTGAATTTCACTTCAAATGCAAGCTTTTAGAGATGAACCATCCTCTGGGTTGTGTGAAGCCAAGTGCAGACTTCTGATAAGCTGAGGCTGGGGAGTAAGCAGTAAGTACCATCTTATCACTGGGATGACTTTTGCAGGAGGAACTTGGGCTAGATGGTTATTAACAAATACAAAAAAGAAAAGGGAAAAATGCTATGCTTCTGTGATTCACTTGGACATGTACATTTGAAAGACTGAAATGTAATTTTAATTTAAAATAAAAATAAACATGTGAGCAGCATGCAACTAAGCAAGCTTTTCAGCAGAGCACCTATGACAGCCTTTTGCTCAGCTTGACGTGGGACAAGGAAACACTTGCGCTTCAACAGATCCAAAGGTGTCAGAAGCATAATTGCGTCTAACAATATATAGATGTCCATGAAATGCCCTCATCTAAGGTCAATGAAGCAATTTGTCTATTTTACCATGAAAATATATTTCAATTGAGAAACTCTAAATTCTTTTGGGGGATCTGAGTGCTTCATGCCTAAATAGCAAAAGGACCTAGCTGTATAAATAATTGCTTTGGTAAAGAATGGACTTGCTTTAGTGGACAGTGCCAGGCGGACCTGGGAAGGTCACTGCAATATACCTAATGATGACTGAAGATAAATGGCTCCAAGTTTATTGTCTGGAAACTGGTGTGCTTTACTTCCATTAATTGTTTTATTCTTGGCTCTGTCCTCGCACCCCTCACCATGACAGAGCCATGGAGACTGCCACACGTCAGTGCCCTGCCCCCTGTGCTTTCACCTTATGGGACTATTCTTTGTTCCCTGGACACTTCCTTGTCTCTTTGATTTGGTTGCCTGAGGCTAGCATACCTTGCTCGTGTGATAAACACTTTCTCATTCATCAAGGCTCCATTCAAATGTCATCTCTGTTGGGAAGTCTCCAGGGAACAACCCACACTTTCAAGGGAGATACTCCTCCTGTCTGTGCTCTGTGATATGGGGATTGCAGTGGGCATCACATGGTGTTGTGACTGTTGATGGGTTTGTCTCCAGAAATGTTCCACAGGGGCAAGCAGTCATTTTTATTAATATGTATGTATGTATCTAAGAACAAAATAATGTTCTTATATATTTATACGAAACCTTGTTTCAGCAAAGGTTTAAGACAACTACAAGGCTACATAAAAAGCAACAAATAAGAAAAAAGAGCAAAAAGTGGGAAATAGATGAATCAGAACACAAATTACAGCTGTGAATGGAGCAGATGAGGGCTGGGATTATATTTTATCCATCTTAGAAGACAACCAGCATGCAACATTTAAATGCATTAATTTCTTTAAGAAGATGTCAATAGCTATTGCCTTTGAATGCATGGAGCCAAATTTTACTGAAGCATTACACCTCCTCCAATTTTTAGACTGCCCATTCAGTCACTGACTCTACTATATGACCTGACAAAGAAAGAAGAGGACCAGTGTTTACTGGGCACTTGCTATTCACCGAAAAAACAAAACAAAACAAAAAAACCTCACTGCCATCAACTTGATTCCTATTCATAGAGAACCTTATTGGGTTTCCAAGGCAGTAGATCTTCACGGAAGTAGATTGCCCTATCTCCCTTCCAAGGAGAAGCTGGTGGGTTTGAATGGCCAACTTTCTGGTTAGCAGTCAAATGCCTTAGGCATCGGGCCACCAGTCACTATAAATTTATCACATTTATTTCTCCCAGTAGTTCTACCCATTTATGGATACAGAACTAAGGCCTGAGTGAGATCACATTTGATAGAAATCACACAGTTTAAATATTGCTGAAATCACCTCTCAGCACCCGCAAAATGATTTTTTTAAAAAGTGTGTGTGTGTGGGGGGGGGGAGGTGATGGGCAGTGGGACTCAGTATTCATTTTATCCAGCCCTCCACAATACAGGAATCTAACGTAATTCTGCATGCAATAGATTGTTTCTCATTTTGACTCATTCTAATTCCTTGATGCCATTTTCCTATTAGTCTTCATAATCGGTTCAATTTCTGTAGAAAACTCATGTATCAAACCAAACCCAAACTCACTGCCACTGAGCTGATTCCAACTCATAGCAACCCCCACTGGGTTTCTGAGGTGCTAAATCTTTACGGAAGCAGATTGCTCCATCTTCTTTCCACATAGAGCTTGGCGGGTTTCAACTGCCAACCTTCTAGTAAGCAGTTTATCTTTTTTTTTTTTTTTCCAACTTTCTATTCTGATTTGGGTGAAAATTTACAGAGCAATCTGTAGGTTATATTTTTACTGTTTTGGAGAAGTCTTTCGATGCACATAAGAGTTTAATTTTTTAGAAAGTCCCAGATATATAGTTTATCTTCTGCTATTAGTGTATTTTTAGTTATGTTCGATAGTCTACTTGTGCCATAAATTAGGACTCCTAAGTTTGCCCCCTATGTTTTCTTTGATGAACTTTATAGTTTTAGGTTTTACATTCAGGTCTTTGATCCATCTTGAGTTAGTTTTTATATATGGTGTGAGGTATGTATCTTGTTTCATTTTCATGGAAATGGATATCCAGTTTTGCCAGCACCATTTGTTTAAGACAGTATCTCTTGCCCATTTAATAAGCTTTGGCCCTTTGTTAAAGATGGTTGGGTCTATTTCTAGTATCTCAATTCTGTTCCACTGGTCAATGTGTCTATCATTTCAATACCAAGATGTTTTGACTATGGTGTCTCTATAGTGAGAATCTCTGGTGGTGCAGTGAATAAGGCATTTTGGCTGTTAACCAGAAGGTTGGCAGTGCAAGTCTACCAGCTGCTCTGTGGAAGGAAGATGAGGCAATCCACTTCCATAAACATTGACAGCCTTGGGAAGTCAATGGCAGTCTCTATAAGTTGGAATAGACTCAATGACAGTGGGTTTGGTTTGTTTGTTTGGCTGTAAAGTAGATTTTGAGACTGGGGAGCATGAGACCTCCTACTTTGTTCTTCTTCTGCAGTAGTGCTTTGCTTATCCTAGGTCTTTTTCTTTTCCATATAAAATTAGTGGTTGTTTTTTTCCATGCCCTTAAAGAATGTTAATGGAATCTGATTGGTGTTGCATTGACTCTTTAGATTTCCTTGGGTAGTACTGACATTGTCACAATGTTCAGTCTTCCTATCCATGATCATGGAATTTTCTTCCATTCATGTAAGTCTCTTATTGTTTCTTGCAATAGTGTTTTATACTTTTCTTTGTACAGGTCTTTGGGAGCTCTGTTGGTGTGGTGCCTAAGGCATTTGAATGCAAACCAGAAGGCTGGTGATTCAAACCCACCAGCCACTCCTTGGAAGGAAGATTGGACAATCGACTTCTGTAGAGATACTGTGTTGGAAACCCAAGGAGGGGTTGCTATGAGTCAGAAAATGACTTGACGGCAGTGAGGTTTTTTGTTTTTTTTTTTTAATTGTAAATGGTAT
>NW_006921948.1:54252-56179 GCF_000298275.1 Orycteropus afer afer
ATGTTGATCTATCCTGCCACTTTGCTGAATCTTTCAATTAGTTCCAGTAATTTTCTTCCTGAGGCTCTTGGGTTTTCTAATATAGGATCATATCATCTACAAATAGCGATACTTCTTCCTTACCAATTTGGATGCCTTTGATTTCCCTTTCTTGGTGTTGGATTCTATTGGCTAGGATTTTGTTGAAGTTTTTACATCTATATTCATGAGGGATATTGGTCTGTAATTTTCCTTTTTAGTGGTATCTTTTCCTTGCTTTGGTATCAGTGTTATGTTTGCTGCACAAAATGAATTTGGGAGTATTCCATCTTTTTCTATGTTCTGGAATTGTTTGAGTAGATAGGTGTCAATTTCATAGATGAATGTTTGGCAGAATTCTTCAGTAAAACCATCTGGACCAGGACTTTTTTTGTTGTTGATAGTTTTGTTTTTCTAATGACCTGCTCAATTTCTCATTTTTTGTGTATGTCTTTTCAAATTTTCTACCTTAGTCTGTGTTAGTTTAGGTAGGTAGTGTGTTTCAAAAAACCTGTCTTCTATATTTTCAAATTTCTTGGAGTACAATTCTTTGTAAATCAAACTCCCTGCCGCCGAGTCGATTCTACTCATGGCAACACCTCCTAGGGTTTCTGAGGAGGTAACTCTATGGAAGTAAATTGGTCAATCTTCCTTCTAAGGAGTGGCTGGTGGGTTTCAACTGTCAGCCTTCTTGTTAGCAGTCAAATGCCTTAGGCACTACACCACCAGAGCTCCCATAGTTCTTTATAATGTCCCGATGTTATCCTTTGCATTTCAGATGGTTCTGTTGTGAATTGCCCATTTCATTTCTTATTCATGTTATTTGAATCTTGTCCTTTTCCTTTGTTTAATTTGCCAGTGGTTTGTCAATTTTATTAAACATTTCAAAGAAGCAACTTGAAGTCTTGTTGATTCTTTCTGTTGTATTTTTTGTTTCATTTATTTCTGCTCAAATACTCATTCTTCTGGTGACTGTAGGCATTTTTAGCTATTCTTTTTTCTATTTGTTAGAGATGTTGGGTTAAGATGTTGAATTTGGCTCTTTCTTCGTTTTTGATGTATGCATTTATTACTATAAATTACCCTCTGATCACTGCTTTTGCTGTGTCCCAAAGATTTTGGTAAGTTATGTTTTTATTCTCATTTGATTCAAGAAATATTTTAATTTAACTTGTTATGTTTTCTATTACCCATTAGTTTTAAGGAGGCTATTATTCAGGGTCCGTATTTTTTTTTTACCTTGATCTTCCTGTTGTTGATTTCTAATTTTATAGCTCTGTGATCTGAGAAGTGCTTTGTAGTATTTCAATGTTTTGAAATTTGTTGAGGGTTGCTTTGTGGCCCAACATATGGTCTATTGTGAAGAATGTTTCCTGTACACTGGAAGAGAATGTATATTGTACTGTTGCTGTGTGAAGTGTTCTGTGTATATCTATAAAGTCAAGTTGGTTGATTGCATTTTTTTAGTTCTTCTGTGTTTTTTTTTGTATTTCTTTCTAGTTGACCTATCCTTAATTGAAAGTTTTGTGTTTAAGTCTCCTACTAAGATTTTGGAGTTCCCTATTTCTTTTCAATTCTCTTGAGATTTGATTTATATATTTTGGGGCTCTTTGGGTGCATAGATATTTATTATGGTTGTTTTCTCTTGTTTGATTGCTCTTTTAATCATTATATAATGTCCTTCCTTGTCTCTTATGATTGGTTTTGTCTTTAATTATATTTTATCAGATATTAATATCACCCCACCTGCTATTTTTTTTTAAATTTTTATTTTGATTTGGGTGAAGATTTACAGAGTGAATTCATTTTTCATACAACAGTTCACATATACTTTGTCTCATGTCATTGACCAAAATTTACAATGCAACAGCTCCCCTCCCACTTCCTCCCCATAGTTACCTCCTCCCAG
>NW_006921948.1:68700-69451 GCF_000298275.1 Orycteropus afer afer
TCTGTGTTTTTCTTGATTTTTTTCAGTGTTTTTCTTGATCCATCTCTCAGTTTGTTGAAGGTTCCTAAATATAATTCTTTTTAATTCTTTATCAGGTTGTTCCAATACTACTTCTTCCTCAGAGAGGTTTTCTAGGTCTGTATTTTGGTCGCTTGTTTGTACTACTTTACCTTGCTTCTTTGTGTGAGCTGGGATTGTCAGTTTTCTCTGAGACATTGTATTGTTATTGTATTTATATTTAATTGGTGGTTGTATATTGTTGTTATTCACTCAGTTTTTTTTTCTTTATTGTATTTTGATATATCCCAGTGAGTGGGGCTGGTGGTTACTCTGTTTGTGAGTTTGGCAGTTTAGCAATACTAAGGCACTCACCACCTGTCTCCTCAGAGGATGGGAATGTGTGCACAAATCTCTGTCACCTGTTCACGTAGAGCAGGTGAGGGTAGGTTGGGCTGGTATTGACCACCATCTGTTGTTCAGTTGGTGTAGAAGTAGGTGGTGGCCCTTGCCCAGTGGGTGGGGCTGCAGGAGGTATCCATGTGGTTGGGTCATTTGGGCACAGTTGTTGTCTCCTTCCAGGTAGAACAAAAAAACAGTACAACAAATAATGCAAATAAGAGAATGAAAAGTGGAAATAGCATAAACAAATAATTGGTATTGTTGTTGTTATGTACCGTCGAGTCAGCCCCGACTCATAGCGACCCCTCCTTGGGTTTCCGAGGCAGTATCACTACGGAAGTAGGATTGCCCT
>NW_006921948.1:70161-73224 GCF_000298275.1 Orycteropus afer afer
TTGCAAAGGAGGAGCTGGAAGCAGGGTGCCTGTTCTCAAAACTAGTTCCTGCCTACCCAGAGGGCAACTGAGGGTAGGGTGCCTGATCCCAGATGAGTTTCTGCTGGCCCAGATATCTGGGGGCAGGGTACATGAACCTGGAAATGTTCTTGCCATCCCAAATGGTAGCTGGAATCAAAGCTTCTAGTTTTAGAAGGAGTTCCTGCTGGCTCAAAAAGCCATTGGGGACAGGAGTTCTGGTGCCAGAATAAGTTATTACTGTCCCAAAAGGTAGCTGGAAATAGGGTGGCTAGTCCCCTATCTAGTTCCAGTCCATGCAGCAGGCAACTTGGGGCAGGGTGCCCATTCTCAAATGGGGTCTCCATTGGGCCAGAAGATATCTAGGGGCAGTGTGTCCAGACCAAGAAAAAGTTCCCGCCAGTCCAAATAGTGACTGGGAGAAAGGCGCCAGGTTGCTGAGGGAGCCTCCACCAGCCCCCAAAATACCTGAGGGCAGTGTCTGGTCCCAGCCAAAGTTCCTGCTGTCCCAAAAGTCAGCTGGGCACAAGGCCCCTCCTTCCTGAAAAAATTCCTGTTTTCCCAAAAGGCAGCTGGGTATAGAGTGCCTGGCCTAGAAAAAGCTCTCACTGACCCAAAAGGTGGCTAAGAAGCAGGACACTCAGTCCCAGAACCAGGTCCTGTTCACTGAGAAGGCAGCCAGCAGCAGGGCACCCAGTCTGGGATGGAATTCCTGCCAGGGTGGGGCATGACTCCACCTCCATTTACGAGGTGGGCATAAAGTAGAAGGGGAACAGGGGAACTATCTCACTGGTCACCAGCCACTGGTGTGGTTGGTTGCCTGTGCAGTCCTTGACATGTGGATCTGGGTATGAGGTTGCTGTTGTGATGGGAATGCCGATCGCAAATGTTCAAAAATGGTTATGCTGTCAGGCCAGTTGGCAGTCCACATCCTTGTTTGTTTCCTTATTTGCTATTTTCATTCAGTTTCTTCTACTAGTTGGTATTTAACCCATTTCTTAATCTTCCTTTTCAAAGCTCAGGGCTCCGGGATTATCTCCTGTATCTGTTTAAATTGGTCTCATTTCTTTGTTGTAGGGGGTCTGTGTAGCTTGTCTACCTATACAACCATCATGCCGGAAGTCCTGATTTGATTTATCTTGCATCTCCTTATTTATGAGACGCTTTGTGCCTTGGAGTTGTCTGTTTACAGGTCATTAAATTGAACTCTCTGATATGTCTTTGTCATTGTGGTAAGAAGTAAATGGCCAATAGCAGCCACATGAGTAGATTGCTGGTGGTGTAGTGCCTGAGACATTTGACTGCTAACCAGAAGGCTGGCAGGTCAATCCCCCAGCCACTCCTCGGAAGGCAGATTGGGCAATCTACTTCTGTAGTGATAGTGCCTTGAAAACCCAAGGAGGGGTCGCTATGAGTCAGATCCTACTCAATGGCAAACACAACAATAACAACAGTATGTCTACATTTGTATGTGTATGTGTATGGGTGTATGTGTTACTGTCCCTTGTTGAATTTTGGAGTACGATCCTTTCATCTACACCTGGAACATGATGTTTTTCTGGTATCCAGGGAATTCTGATCCACATGAGAAAAGTGGCAGTGGCTGAGGGAAGGGGGTGGGAAAAGAGTAAAAGAAAAACAGACAGAGGTAGTGGGAGGGAAATGGCCACCAAGACAAAACAGAGGCATTTTGTTGGACATCATTTTCCAATCACAGTTACCAAAAATGGAAAGTTGGATGGAGACAAGCCTCCATGTGCCCCTAAATACAACACTTAGCATAGGAAACTGGAAGGGAAGACAGATAAAAACAAATACCCATGGGGTGATGACCAATATCCTTATAGTTTGTTCTCAAGAACTTATTATCACTGACCAAACCAAACCAAACCAAACTCATTGCCATCGAGTTGGATCCAGCTCATAATGACCCCTCCTTGGGTTTCTGAGACTGTATCACTACAGAAATAGATTACCCAATCTTCCTTCCAAGGAGTGGCTGGTAGGTTTGAACCACCAGCCTCTGGTTAGCAGTCAAGTGCCTTAGTCACTACGCCACCAGATACCCTTTATATTAAGCCTTAAACAGGACAAAGCTAATTTAGTCTCAACCTGCTGAGACCCATAAGCATGCTGATCAGAGAAATTTCTTCAGGGTTCTCACAGTCCCTAAGTTATCTTTTGAATTGTTCTTCAAGTGGTTGATAGAGTTTTGTATGCAAAGCTTTGGATTAGGATTTTTCCTGTATAGAGAGGAGAAATGATATTTAACCAGGCTGAGCATGAATCTTACAAGGGGATATCTTCCATAGACTACAATGGTAATTCTGGGCTAGATTATTACTTGGTCAATGGTCTCTGAAAAATAATAATGTAGATGTTAGGTAGGTAGGTAGGTAGGTAGGTAGGTAGGTAGGTAGGTAGATAGATAGATAGATAGATAGATAGATAGATAGATAGATATAAAAACTTGTTTTTAAAAGATGAAGCAAAATTGTGCTGTGAATTTAGAGATGTAGACTTCTCTGAATTAATATAGCAGAATGTTTTAAAGTTCATGTCATATGTTGAAGTCTGGGATATTAAATATTTCTGAACAAGCTGCCTCTAGGTAGAGTTGGATGTTCTGATTCACAGTGAACTGAAGTGGTTTAATATTAAGTAACCAAAGATTGTGTAATTAAAACAGAAGGATGCTGCACCCCATTACCCTGGTTAATTGATGGTAAATTTAATTCAAAGTAGGTAAATAAATGTTGAATAATAACCCTCAAAACAGAACATATAAGATAAAGTATGCCGTCTTTTCTACACTGTTGGGTTTGGGTAGCTGTATTGCAAAAAAAAAAAAAAAAAAAAAACAAACAAATACCTTTTGCAGGAAAAGTATGAAGACTGCCTTCTACAGCTGGGATAAAGCATTCAAGATAGTGAAAAGCAAGCAAGGTTATTGTTGTTGTTACGTGCCGTCGAGTCGGCCCCGACTCATAGCGACCCCTCCTTGGGTTTCCGAGGCAGTATCACTACGGAAGTAGGATCGCCCAA
>NW_006921948.1:73374-74255 GCF_000298275.1 Orycteropus afer afer
AACCTTCCTTCTGAGGAGTGGCTGGTGGGTTTGAACCGCCAGCCGTCTGGTTAGCAGGCAAGTGTCTTAGCCACTATGCTACCAGAGCTCCCAAGAGAAAGACAGGTAACCTAAATAAAAGCAGTTCTCTGCATATTCTGTCAATGCATCAAAGCACTGTATACCTAGTTATCCGGTCACCTTACTTTAGATAAAATTGTTTCTGAAAACAGGCCAGTAACACATAATGTTCTTTAAATGATAAAGGGAAAAATGTTTGTTTCCTTTTATAAGCATTGTCTCAACAAATGATTGGATGTTGTTCATCTGATTTACCAAAACTGGGGTACTCAATATTATTAGAAGGTTTTGAGAATCTTCCTTTATGTTTTTCTGTGAAATTAAAATTTAAAAGCACATAGAAATTGAAAAATTAATGTGTATTTGTTAAATAGGACATGATTGTCTAAATCACCTTGTCAGTCATGAAGGTGCCTATCTGGGCTTTTAATCCACATGTAATGAGAGACTTTTGAAACTCTTTCTTGTTTTAATTTCCCATCTGATTCGTTAAAGTTTATCACGTAAATCCAAATTTTGAATAACTTTAAGCATTGAATATGCATTTGAATGTCTCTAGGGAGCTCTGGTGGCATAGTACCTAAGGCATTTGACTGCTAACCAGAAGGCTGGAGGTTCAAACCCACCAGCCACTCCTTGGAAGGAAGATTGGGTAAACTACTTCCATAGAGCTAGCACCTTAGAAACCCAAGGAGGGGTTGCTGTGAGTCGAATCCACTCAACAGCTGTGAGGTTTGAGTTTAGCAGTATCTTAGGAGCCATTAATGAATATTATACAAACTTGTAATGTTGTTGTTGTTGTTATGTGCCGTCAAGTCAGA
>NW_006921948.1:75118-77587 GCF_000298275.1 Orycteropus afer afer
AGATTTTAATATGGGTGGCAAAAATTGTTAACATGCTTGGCTGCTATCCTAAAAGTTGGAAGCTCAAATCCACCCACTCAGAGGAAAGGGCTGGATATCTGCTTCCCAAAACTCAGGCATTGCAAACTCTGTGGAGCAGTTCTTCTCTGACACACATAGAGTCACCAGGTGTTGGATTTGAGTCAACAACAAGTGGCTCTAGTCATTGGAAACAATGATTCTAACTAGAATTCTTCTAAATATTAAGACTCTTTAGACTTCTTAACTTGGCACTTATCTTGAAATAAACTTGTAATTCGTGGTCAATGTAAATGTTTAGGGGTATGTCAGCCAGTTTGAAAAAGCAAAAATAGCAAAAGTAAGAGTATAAGATCATAAACAGATCTTACAGAATGGAAGAAGTGATGAAAGAAAAGAGCTGAACAGAGTATTTTAAAGGGGGGCTTGTGAAGACAATGTAAAGTATTGTAATGAAACACAAGCCATGGCATTTTCAATCGCCTCATATGCATGTGAAAGCTGGACAGTGAATAAAGAAGACCACAGAAGAGTTGATGCTCTTGAGTTGTGGTGCTGGCGAAGAATACTGAAAGTACCATGGACTGCCAGAAAAACGAACAAATCTGTCCTGGAAGAAGTGCAGCAGGAATGCTCCTTGGAAGCAAGAATGGTCAGACTTCGTCTCACCTTCTTTGGTCATGTTGTCAGAAGTGACCATTCCTTGGAGAAGGATATCATGCTTGGGAAAGTGGAGGGTCAGTAAAGAAGGGGAAGACCCTCCACAAGATGGACAGACACAGTGGCTACAACAGTGGACTCACGCATAGCAAGGAGTGTGAGGCTGGCACGGAACCGGCAGGGTTTCATTCTGTTGTACCTAGAGTCGCTATGAGTCGAAACCAACTTGATGACCCCTGACAGCAACAACAAGAATATAAAATCATAAAACATCTCTTCTTGTCTGAGTCAGAGATGCTTTTTATAGGTATGATGGTCTCCATAATACCAACTTCAAAGGGTTGGATATCATTTCAAACCTCCCAGTTTCCATTAATAACCTATTGTAGTTACTTATCCCTGGAGTTAGCTAAGCATTTTTTCAGTTTCCATCACCCCTTAAGGCAATGAAGTTTCATAAGATGGTCAATATCCCCCTTCCCTTATATTCCTATCTTTAGGGTTAATTCATATGAAATGTTATTCAAAATGTATAAATACATAAAAGATATGCCATGATTTTTGCTAAGAAGCTGAGATGCCCCAACATCATTTTTATAGAAGTTATCATACTCATTTACTCATTTTCCATTTCAATTTATGAAACACTATATGCCAGGCACTGGAGCTACATATGGAGGATAAGCAAGACAGATATGGCATGTGTCCCAGTGGAACTTACAGTCCAGTTACAAATGTATGAACATGTAGATCGTATTAGGAGCAGTGAAGGAAGGAAACCAACAGGGGCAGGACGGCCAGTTTACAGAGTGGACCGAGAAGTGCTCTTTGAAGAGGTAACATTTAAGCTAGGATCAGAAGGGTGAGGAGGAGCTAGATATTCAGAAGCAAAGGATAAAAAAAAAAAAAACAATGTACAAATACCCCAAGGAAGAAAGATTATTAGGAGAGCAGGAAAAAGAAAAAGCCAGTGTGGAAAAAGGAAAGAAGACTAGCAGGAGAGGAGGCTGCAGAGAAGGGCAGGAGCCCAGATCATGTAGGTCCTTATAGGCCAGGGTACAGAGGTGAGGCAATATTAAAAGATTTTATGCATAGAACTGTCATGATATGATTTAATTTCTAAGACGGTCATTCTGGACATTATAAAGAGAAAATATTAGAGAGAGAAGAGTTGAAGGAGCAAGATTATTTCTTAGGGGGTTGTTTCAGTGGTCCAAGCAAGAGATGAGGCTGCCTTAAACCAGGTTAAGAGCAAAAGTAAACCACACTAGTTGCTGTCGAGTCAATGCTGACTTGTGGTGACCCCATGTGTTTCAGAGCGGAACTGTGAGCTCCATAGGGCCTTCAAGGGCTGATTTTTCAGAAGTAGTTCTTCAGGCCTTTCTTCCATGGTTCCTCTAAGTGGTCTTGAACATGTAACCTTTCAGCCCATCACTTAATGATTCAATCGCAACACCAAGGAACTCCTTTCAACAGGATAGTAGTAGTGGAAATAAAACTGGATGGATTCAAGAGATATCTGTAGGTATAGATAGAAGACTAATATTATAATTATCTTTTTACTTATTTGTCTCCTCTTCCAGCCTGAGGCTCCTTGAAGGGAAGAAATACATCTGCCTCATCTCTGTATTCCACTCCCAACTGGGAATATTCAATGAAAAATGCTTTTCTGTATCTTGAGGTATCTAGTGTATAAAAGTCACTCATTACATCTTCAAATAATATGAATAGGGTTGTTACCTGCTATCTGGGAGCTCTGGTAGCATAGTGCCTAAGGCACTTGACTGCTAA
>NW_006921948.1:77687-86010 GCF_000298275.1 Orycteropus afer afer
GGAAGGGAGATGGGGCAATCTACTTCCGTAGTGATACTGCCTTGGAAACCCAAGGAGGGGTCGCTATGAGTCAAGTCTGACTCGACAGCACATAACAACAGCAACAACAACACCTGCTATCTATAATAGAATTCCCTTTCTTTACTCTAAAATTATCTTTTTTCCTCCCAAGCTTCAAAAGGGACCCACTGTTTTTGATATACTACAATGTGGTGAATATGGCCAAATCCGATTTCTCCATTCCCCTTCAAGGTTTTATAGACTTCAATGATATGCTTTCGGTATTTTTCTCTTTCAGGTTGGGGAAACCCAAACTTTTGATTCATTTCTCTCCTTTTCACTGATTATTCCGATTGCCTCCCCCTGGATTTTCATTGGCTCTTTTATGTCTTGTTTGAGATGTGATAATACAAAGCTCCTGATGTGAACACGCTGTAATTCTGTATGTCGGTTGGGTGTCCGATTTTATTTTACTCCAATACATTATCGGATAAAGCCCAGTATTTTCTAGACATTTTTTGGTTCTAGGAAAGAGGGTCCAAAGACTCACAAGTCTTTTTAAAGGAAAAATATGTAAGTAATAGCTTGCAATAAGGTAGTGTGAATTTTTTTTCCCTTGCTCTTGCCCATGGCAAAATGTATCTATAATTTTCTTCCCTTTCACACAGGCTCATGGAATTTTCCTGCATCTTGTCCCTGTTTGTTTAGCATCTCTCTGTCTCCAGAAGAGCTTAGTGTCAATTGGATTTTTTTCATTCAATTCGGTTATAAAAACTGTGGGATTAGGCTGACCCCTGGGAGATTTCTCCATTTGTAGTTTCTGTCCAGAGCAATTTCACCCTAGTCTTTGTTTCTTGTCTCTGAAGCAATTCTCTATTCATGATGAAAATAATCTCCTCAACTTCTTGGGAACTTCATCTGAAGACTGTATAAAGGCACTTTGAAAATGAAGTAACTTCTACCTGCTTGTTGTATTTTATTCATATTCTTAGTTATCCACACCGAGAAGTCAAGCTGATTAGCTGAACATGATTTCCCATGTAGGAACCACATTGCTTTTTAATAGGTATGTTCTATTTTCTCAATAAATCAGATATACTAGTTATCTATCTTCCACTAACCTGCTTGATGTTCAGGTGAAATTTGTCAGTCTTTAGCAGAGAGAATCTACACTAAAACGCTTCTTATGGAATGCTAACTCTCATCCTTTCAGCATTTATCATGACTATTTACACTTTTGGCTAATAGCTCCACAATTTCACCCTTGGATTCTTTTAAAACTTTTGATGCAGTTAAAGCTCATTTATCAATTAAATTTATAGCATCCTAGAATTTTATTATTTAGAGACACTGTGTTTTCTCAATCGTAATATATCTTCTTTGACCTGTAAAGTATTACACAGGCTTTCATTATATTATTCAAGTGTTCATTTAATGAATATTTATTGAGTGGCTACAGTATAATAAGCACTGGGGCCCAAGCAGTGAACAAGGTAGACACTCATTCCTGACTTCATGGAGCTCACTTTCTTTTGGGGGATTATAGACAGCAAACAAGCTAATAAGTAAATACTATATCAAGTGGTTATACAAGCTATGAAGAAAAATAAAGTGGGTTAAGGGAATAGAAAGTGATAAGGGTCCTATTTAATGAAGGGAAATCAGGAAAAGTCTCTCTGAAAATATATTTGGGAAGAGATCTGAATGATATAAGGGACTCAGGAGTGAGCCATATAGTCACCTACGAGAAGGAAGAGGGACTAGTGAGTGCACAAGTCCTGGAAAAGGTGTGTGCTTGGCTTGTTCAAGGAACAGCCAGGAGTCTAGTTACAGAAGCAATGTGAGTAAGGAGTGCAGTGGTAGAAGGTAAGGAGGAAGGATTTAGCCAGGAGCCAAATCAGATAGGCCTTTACTGACAAGCCTAATAGCTTTCAGTTTGCCTTGGTAAAATAAGAAGCCATTTGATAGCTTCGAGCAAGGGGTGGTTGTGGTTGTCAGTTCCCCTCAAGTGAATTTCAACTCATGGTGACCCCATGTGTTGCAGAGAACTGCTCCACAGGGGTATCTGGCTGTCATCTTTATGGAAGCTAATCACCAGGCTTTTCCTTCCGCAGCACCACTAGGTGGGTGCGAACCACCAAGGACAATGATATCACTTATGATTTTAAAAGCAAATGCTGACTCCAGCATGTTGAATGTATTGTGGGGTGGGGAATGAATGATGGAAGCAAAAAGACAAATTGAGAGACTATTCCAGTAGGCTATCCAGGCAAGAAATGATGATGGTTTGAACCAGAATAATGATGGAAGTCATTAGATTCTGAATGTATTTTGAAGGTGTGCTTGATGAGATATGCTGATAGTTTGGACGTGGAGTACAAAAATAAAGAAAGTTAATGATGGTTCTTTGTTTTTAGCCTATGTAGTGATATGAGGAAGACTGTGGGAGGGCAGGTTTTTTCAGGAGCTGATCAGACTTGGACCATGTTAAGCTTCAGAAGCCTATTTAGACATGCAAATAGAGATGCCAAGTAGATAATGTGATATGCAAGTTGAGATTTGGGAAAGAATTCTGAGCTGGAATTATACGAGTGGAAGTGGAGAGCTGCCAGGATGTTTTACAGCTGTATGACTTGGTGAGATCACCAAGGGAGTGAGTGTGGAAAAAAAAGACAAGAGGCCTGAAGATGAGACCTGGGACACTATAATTTTTTTCAGGTTTGGAAAAGAATAAAGCACAAGAGTCTCAGAAAGAGTGATCACTGATGTAGTAGGAGAACCGAGAGATTAGTGGCCAGAGGCCAAATGATGGAAGTGTTTCAAGAAAAAGGGTGTGGTGATTTCTGCCAAAAGCTATTGAAAGTTGAACAACATGAGGAATGAAACTTGATTATTGGATTTGGGGACTATAGCTTGACTGAAGTGGGCTCAAGAAATAATTATTGTTGTTATGTGCCATCGAGTCGGACCTGACTCGTAGCGACCCCTCCTTGGGTTTCCAAGGCAGTATCACTACAGAAGTAGATTACCCAACCTTCCTTCCGAGGAGTGGCTGGTGGGTTTGAACTGCCAGCCTTCTGGTCAGCAGTCAAGTGCCTTAGCCACTATGCTGCCAGAGCTCCTGCAGGAAATAATTAGAGATAACAAATATAGACAGTGCTTTTGAAAGAATTTTGCTGTAAAGAGGAGTGGACAGGAAGGATGTAGAGTCAAAAATGTGACAAAAGAGTTGTTGTTGAATGCAAGGGAGTGACTTTAATGATACACCATTAATAGCTAGAGTATATGGACTGGCTGTGTCAATGGGGCTGAAGAATTGCTATTTTCAGGACACCAGAAGGAGTGGGTTAGGAGCTCTGGTGGTGTAGTGGTTAACACATTTGGCTGCTAACCAGAAGGTTGGTAGTTGAAACCCACCTGCTGCTCCAAGGGAGGAAGATGAGGCAATCTACATCTGTAAATATTTACAGCCTTGGAAACCCAATGGTGGTTGCTATGAGTCGGAATCAACTCGATGGCAATGAGTTTGGTTTGGTTTTTGGAGAAGGAGTGGGTTAGACAGACAGGAGATTGCAGGTACAGAGACACTTAAATCTGATTTTGGAGTGAAATTATAAGTAATGACAAAGTCTAAGGAATGATCATAGACACATATGACTGAGTGAAATGGGCAGTCATTTGAGCTGAAGAAACCAGAACAGAGAAACCAGATTTTTTGAGAAATTATCCAAGATATGGATGTTGAAGTCACTAAGAATGGTGACAGAGACAGAAAGGGTGACTTTGAAGTGACTTTCAACTCGCAGCAACCCCATGTGACAGAGTAGAATTGCCCCATAGGGTTTCCTAGGCCATAATCCTCATGTGGCAGGTCACCAGGTCCTTCTCCTGTGGAGCTGCTGTGGGTTCGAGTCACTGCCTTCTCAGTCAGTAGCTGAGTGCTTAGGCATTGTGCTAGCAGGGGTTGGAATCTCCTCAGCACCACCTCAAAACAACACGAAATTATTGTTCTGGTTCCCTAGTGCCGCTATGACAGGAATATACCACAAAAGGGATGGCCTTAGCAAACAGGAGTTTATTACAGTTTGGAGGCTTTACATCCAAGTTCAAAGTGCCAGGCTCTAGGGGCTGAGTGAAAGCCCCTCAACCTTGGGGTCCAGCTCTGCCTCCTGCTCCCGACCCACTGAAGCTAGAGGCGTTTCTTCACTCAGACAGCTACTGGCTGCTGAGGCTGAGAAGCCCAAGGTTGACAGATAAAAAGGCACAGTCCCGATGTTACCAAACCACATGGCAGGCCATTAATTTAAGTCCATTGTAAGTCCCAAGGTCGGCAGAGCATGGCAGGCTGCTGAACAAAGACACGACTACATGCAAGGTCCAAGCGTGCCATAGGCTAGAGACCCTTCCCAAAGCTGCTGCTTATATACGGGAAGCAGACCACATACCCAAAGCAGCTACTCAGCTGCTTGTAATAGATCCCACCATGGAGTTGATGGCCAGTCTCATCATGGGCAATAACTACCACCAGCTGTCCATCCACTCAACCAGGCTCAGCCAAACTGACACAAAAACATAACCACCACAATTATCTAGGGGACAAATTTTTCAATAAATGATAGAAATCAAGGGGGAGTTATTTATGGTTACCAAAAGGGTGGGAAGTGTGTGGTGTATTTGAGGGTTTGCACTTCATAGCGGCCAAGGATTTTGAAGTGAGAGACGAAAAAAAAAAAAGTTTGCAAATGTTGGTACCTGGGGGGAGGAGGGGAGAGGACACCTTCCCTGATTTCCAAGGCTGTTGTTATAAATGTGAGAGGAAAAATAGCTTTCACTTACAGAGCTAAATGGGGATCAGTGTTCTGAATGGTTATGGAAGTCTGAGTTGAAGCACATAGGTAAGATACAAATTCAGAGAGGATATTTAGAAAAAAGCAGACGTTGTTCCTGACAGACAGTGAATCCTGGAGTAAACCATGGAAACTTCTGTGGACTCACACTGTAGGGAGAGGCTCAGGCCTTTCGTGGTGAAAAATTTAGAATGTGTGGCAATCAGTGAACAGTTTTACAGTATTTCATAACATTTCCTGAAAGCTGTTTGTAAATTAGAGTATGTGTCTTACGCTTGATGATGTCTTAGAATCAAGAATGTGTAGAGGCCAGCATCAATGAAATAAGTTTGAAATGGTTTAGATCAGGGTTTGGCAAAAGAAAGTCCATGGGCCAAATCCAGTCGGCTTCCTGTTTTTGCAAATAATGTTTTATTAGAACACAGCTGTATCCATTAATTTCCTTTCTGTATATGGCTATTTTTGGTCTACAGTGGCAGAGTTGAGTACTTGCAACAAAGATTATATGGCCTACAAAGCTAAAAATATTTACTATCTGCCTTTGTTGAGAAACTTTGACAACTTTGGATCCAGATCTGTATCTCTTAAATTTTTGTGGGAAAAATTTTCTTCTAAGAAGTGTAGAGTTCTTCGGCACACACCACCTACAGAGTCTCACTTAGTTAGTATGGGGTACATCTTAGGAATCTGCATTCTTCACAGGTGCTCCCAGGTGATTCTGGTGCAGAATGTGCAAGGACCAAATTTCCTTGCTGTTAAGAATACTCTGGGGTGCTTGATAAGTATACAGCTCTCCAGGCCCCTCACTGGAAATTCTGATTCAGTGCATTGGAGCCTGGAAATCTATATTTTTCAAGAGCACCTCTACATGATTCTTGTCATCAGAAAAGTTGAGGGAACTCTGGTGCTCGGGGTACTGGTTCTGACCAGTAACTGTGCCTGCAATTCAAATAATCGGCACCTGATGGCAGTATGCTTTTTCTCCAAGCGCTGTTAGGCTCGGTACTCTCCTAACAGAAGTCCCAGCCAACTTGGAGCTGTCAATTCAAGAGATAGCCGTTGTTCATGGCCTGATTTTAATTTATTAATTAGTCCATTTATTCATTCAGCAAACATAGTACCTGCTTTCAGATAGCTCACAGGTTAATAAGGGAGGGGGCATGTATTAAATGATCACCGGAGAACATCATTATATACTGAGGATACAAAGCAAAAGCGAAGGATCCAATGTGAGATGATAAGGGAATCTGATGAAGATTGAGGGGTTGAGAACTGAGGAAAGAGTTCTCTAAAAAAGTCATTGTTGTTGTTGTTACATGCCGTCGAGTCGGCCCCGACTCATAGCGACCCCCCCTTGGGTTTCCGAGGCAGTATCACTACGGAAGTAGGATTGCCCAACCTTCCTTCCGAGGAGTGGCTGAAAAGTGATATTTAAGCTAATTAAATAGTCCAACTAATATCTAACCTTACCCATTGGCGTCGAGTCGGATCCGACTCATAGCAACCGCTCCTTAGGTTTTTGAGGCAGTATCACTACAGAAGTAGATTGCCCCATCTTCCTTCCCAGGAGTGGCTGGTGGGTTTGAACCGCCAGCCTTCTAGTTAGCAGTCAAGTGCCTTAGGCACTACGCCACCAGAGCTCCCGTAAGTATCTAACCTTGTTGTTGTTGTTGTTGTTATGTGCCGTGGAGAGGGACCCGACTCATAGCGACCGCTCCTTAGGTTTCTGAGGCAGTATCACTACGGAAGTAGATTGCCCAGTCTTCCTCCCAGGAATGGCTGGTGGGTTTGAACCTCCAGCCTTCTGGTTAGCGGTCAAATGCCTTAGGCACTAAGCCACCAGAGCTCGGGTATCTAACCTTGTTGTTGTTGTTATGTGCCGTCAAGTCGGATCTGACTCATAGCGACCCCTCCTTGGGTTTTTGAGGCAGTATCACTACAGAAGTAGATTGCCCCATCTTCCTTCTGGGGAGTGGCTGGTGGGTTTGAACCGCCAACCTTCTGGTTAGCAGTTAAGTGCCTTCGCCACTACGTATCTAACCTTAGCACATTGAATTATTGGTACAAGTCTGTTCCAGGTATCTAGACCTTGGGCTTACTTGTGAGTTTGTTGATAACTTCAGACTCCATGGACCTTTTCTACTGATCTATGAACACTTCATGTTCTTTGTGTTTCTCATAGACCTTTAGTTCCTTCTAGGATAAGGAGAATAGACAGTATATGGATTCCAGATATGATTCTAAATATATACATTTGGTTAGTTAGAGTTCCTTCTCCCTACACTCTCCCCACTGGGTGTCCCAGGTCTTCTCGCTGACTTTTTTTTCACTTAGTTAGTCAGCAACAGGTTGTCTGTCTGAGCATCTTAGTGCTTGATCTCTGATTCAGTTCTTCCTTTACTCTGCCTTGGCGTTGAAAGACAGAGCTTTCACTGAATGATTCTCTAACTACAAATTTAAACCCTCTTCTGCCTGTTGCTGTGATGTACAGCAGGTTTCAGGGGAATGTCCAGATGAAGACAGAGTAAGAAGAAAGGCCTGGCCATCTACTTCCTAACATCAGCCAGTGAAAACCTGATGGAGCACAAACGCACAACAGCCCAATCTCCAACTGATCAAAGAGATGGCGCAGGACCGTGCAGCATTTCATTCCATAGGGCATGGGGTTGCCATGAGTCCTGGCCCCACTCAATAGCAGCTGACAACAGCAATTGCTGAACTTATGGGGGCCTGACTATTAGCAAAACAATCCAAGCTTCTCTGTAAATATAACTACTTAAAAGAAGAATAAAAGGAAAAAGAACAGGCCACTAATTTTTAGGGGAGTAAAATAGATAAAAAATATAATGATCAAGTGTTTTTCCCTAGCATGTTAACACACTTCACAGTTTCTACAATCTTACAATGTTTAAAGGCCTTTAACACACACTTCCATTTTTGCCTGACAACAATCTTATAGAAGAGAATTGTTATTATCACCTTACTGATAATGAAACTAAGGCTCAGAAATGGAAATGAGGAGCCCAAGGTCAAAACTCCACCTAGTACAATCCATTTCTGTATCTGATTATAATGACAAGGCAGCTTACTCAATTTTTGTGGGTTACTTTGTCCTTTTTCCTCTTTTTTTGGTCCTAGGAGCTTCCTTATTCATAGGTCAACAAGGCTCCTGCAATTCTGATTTGCTTCCCCCAGCTGTTCCTGCTGTTTGAGGGTCGGGCATCAAAGTTCAGCTTGAACCCTGCCACTTTAGCTAGGGGAAACTTTTATTATTTTAACTGCTCTACGTGGAGCCTTTATTTTATGGAAGTTCAGGTTCTTCTCCGTGGAGAAGGTACTGGATCCAGAGCCCCCTGTGGTTCAGGTGGTTTAACTGAAGATAGCTTTCACCCCCAAAGGATGTGACCATGATTTCTTAGTGGGAGAATCTTTGTGGTCACCCTGCATAAGCTGCGTCATTGCTTTTTTTTTTTTTT
>NW_006921948.1:86890-89262 GCF_000298275.1 Orycteropus afer afer
TTTGTTATTTTCTGTCTTGTTGAACTTTGATACTAGTGCTGGAGCAAGATGGTATCTCATTGTTGTCTTGATTTGCATCTCTCTAATAGCTAATGATCGTGAGCATTTCTTCATATGTTTGTTGGCGCGTCATTGCTTTTTAAACAACCCCCCACCCTCCCACCTTGCCCTCCATAGCTTTGGCTGCTGGAAGGCCTCCACTGCACAGAATTGTTTTTGTAATTCATAAAGCCAAATGATTCTGCCAGCTTTTTGACCTAGGTTGTCCTTAGGCAGTTTTCCTTTATGAGCAGTTTTAGAAGAACCATATAAGAACAGGAGGAAAATGGTTCTCAAACATACAGAACAGGGTTTCCTCACAAATCCTAGTCTGCACGCTTCCTAATGTCCACCTCATTCAATACCCAGGCAGGGAAGGAATTTGGACTCACCACAGGCTATTTTTCATCCTCAAACCTACCCTTTCCTCTGTATCCTTCAGTAGTCTTTTCTAGTTTGTAAGCTGGTAGCAAAACAAACAGAAAACAAAACAAAACAAAAAACTGTAATTGCCCAGGAGTTCTTCACAAGCGCTTCTTTGAGTTCATTTTGGATCCAGACATAAGATATTCAGTTTCATATTCAGATACCCCTCTGCTTTCTGCCTTTGGGTGATCTTCCTATAATTGGAAAGCTGTCTTTTTCTAAGCACTGACCTTTGTCCTTTAGTTGTCATTTTGCCATAACTTTCTTACCTTCCCTACAACATGTATATCAACCATTAAAATAGCAGGATTTAAACCTGTGACGCTATTGGTTTTAAACCCCCCAATAATAAATTTCATAGTAAGAAATATCTGGATCCGTATCCTGACTCTACTACCTGGCAGCTGTGTGTTCATGGGCAAGCTGCCTAATCTCTCTGGGTCTTAGTCTTTTCATCTGTAAAATGGGCTACTAAAAACATCTGTCCCTCCCCTTCCCTGGCTGCCAGGAGAATGAAAAAATGATAAAGTCTGTAAAGTGCATAGAACAGTGTCTAGCAGATAGGGAGATGCAGTAGATATGAGCTACAGTATGACCACTGCTGTGTATTTTTCTGTTAACTGGAGTTAAGCATATTGACCTCACATGGCTACCATGAGTGTTAGATCAAGGATGCAGAAAGCAAGGCATAGGGTCTAGCACGGTATAGGCAACAAGTACACAGTAGTCACATTCCCCAAGAACTTCCCCTCCCCAGATTTCACCTTTCCTTGTCTTCTTTGAAGGTGATTTTTCCCCACGTATTTTTCCTTTTGTGTGTTAAATCCTATTCTACAATTCTAAAACTAACTTGAAAGTGGTGATTTTGGATGAAGTCCAAAAAATGAAGAAGAAGTAAAGATGAAAAATCATCAAATACCAATTGTCCTCTCAGGTTAAAAAAAAAAAAAAAATCCCTTAGAGTGGTGACTCATTTTAAAGGAGTTTCTTTAAATTCCACAGTGAAGTGGACATTGAAATAGCCCTTACCTTCTGGCCATTAGGCACCTGAGAGCTGCCAGGGAGAAGGAAGAACTAGCCACTCTGCTCTCAGTCATTCTTCTTAATTGCATGAGGTCAAGTGTAAAGTGTAATCACTCCACTTCTGCTCAATTGGTGCCACTTTTCATTTTGTTCTTTTTTGTAGTATCATAGATTTCCAGACCTAGAAGGGGCCAAGAAACACCGTCTTCTCCATCTCCAGTTCTCGTGTATGAACCCTCTCTAGTGTTTTGAACTCTTGCCAACTGGTTGTTTAGCCTCAGCTTCACACCTTCCAGGGACAGCCCACAAATCCAGAGGGCTGTCTTGACCAGCTTGGAACATATATGTTCCTTTCTTGAGTTCTAGTCTTGAGATCCATAGAACTAGTATTCTCCTTCTTGTAGAATAGTAGTTAATCTAATATTAGCAGGAAGATCTCACATACTTAGGATTTTTTTCCTTTTCCCCCTCATGTAAAATTCTAAGCTAATACAAGCAAAATAAAATTGAAGTAAATGACTGGATAATTTAAACCCAGTGATACATTAGTTTTTGCTTTCAAGTGTTCCTTTAAAGGAGTTTCAGATTTGGACACCCATTGCATACCTCAACTTTATTGTTCTAGAGGCTAAAAGTTGATGTTAGAAAATGGATCCATCCATCCATTCAGTTATTCAATCATCCATCCAATCATTTATTCCAAGAATACCCTTGCCCCAATTACTCCCACTGTACAACCTCAAAAACAAACAACAACAACAACAAAACACATTGCCATCATGTTCAACCTGACTCATAGTGACCCCTCCTTGGGTTTCCGAGGCAGTATCACTATGGAAGTAGATTGCCCCATCTTCCTTCCGAGGAGTGGCTGGTGGGTTTGA
>NW_006921948.1:89362-90156 GCF_000298275.1 Orycteropus afer afer
TTCCGAGGCAGTATCACTATGGAAGTAGATTGCCCCATCTTCCTTCCGAGGAGTGGCTGGTGGGTTTGAACCACCAGCCTTCTTGTTAGCAGTCATATGCCTTAGGCACTACACCACCAGAGCTCCTGTACAGCCTCAAGGCTGTTAGTAATTTCCTTTTTCCTTCCACTTCACAAAGCTGCTAGCCCGAATGGTCTGTCCTCAAGGGCAAGCAGCTGTCTACTTTCCTATTCCTGTCCCAGGACTAGTCTTGTTCTGTCTTCATTCTAGCTAGTAATCTGCAGTCCCTCTTCTCATGAAAGCTGAGTGCTGCCCAAGTTCTAGCCCTGTCCATTAGAACCATAGTCAGAGGTAGGATTCTGAGCTGAATAGGTCTTTCTCCTGTGGGAATTTCTTGTATTGCTTTTCTTTCTTCAAAGCATATTTATGACTATTATACTTGTTTTTCTCCTGCTGATATCTCTGTGCATTCTCTAGAGTGTGTATTATCCCCAACTTTCACGTTTAAATAAAGTCTATTTTACCTGTACTTGATCAAGATCACAGCTTGTAAGTGATACAACGGAGTGTTATCAGGCTTGAGATTTCCTTTGACAGAAGTCTTTCTACTAGACCCCAGGACATTCTAACCTGGAGGCTGGGATGATCCTCAGAAAAGTACACAGTAAAAAAGAAATTAAAAGTGAAAATAACAGACACTAAAAGACATAATGTTGTTGCTGTTGTATGCCGTCGAGTCAGCCCCGACTCATAGCGACCCCTCCTTGGGTTTCCGAGGCAGTTATCACTACGGA
>NW_006921948.1:90881-99203 GCF_000298275.1 Orycteropus afer afer
TTGTTGGATTTTTTAGCAGTTCATGGTACTTTCAGCATTCCTTCCCAGTACCACAACTCAAAAGCATCAACTCTTCTTCAGTCTTCCTTATTCATTGTTCAGCTCCAGGAAGAAAACTTTACTATATGTATTTCTGACTTTTGACACTGAAATGTTACCTAGTTAAGACATCGAACCAATAAAAAATGTCATTAAGAGATGATTCTTTATTTGATGTATTTAATGATTTGAGGGTGGGACCCATTTTTATTATTAAATTATAATAATCATTAAAAAAAAAAGAAAAAACCAAACTCACTGCCATTGAGTTGATTCTGACTCATAGCGACCCCCTTTGGGTTTCCAAGGCAGTAAATCTTTATGGAAGTAGATTGTCCCATCTTCCTTCCACAAAGTGGCTGGTTGGTTTGAACCACTGGCCTTCTGGTTAGCAGTAAAGTGCCTTACGTACTACGCCACTAGAGCTCCTTATAATAACCATAGCAACTTATATTTTTATGAGGTGTTATGCCTTGCTTTTTCTATCCCTATTTGAGCCTCATAACATCTCTGGAAGACAGAGAATATGTAGAGTTATCATCCTCATTTTACTGTGAACAAAGTAGGGCTCAGAGAAATTAAATGACTTGCAAAATTAATTAGAGTTGGATACAGAGATGGAATCCAGTTCTTCTGAACATGGGTATAGTTTTCAAATAAATATCAATCAGACATTATTTCAATTTTCCACCTGTCCCTTTTTAGCTGTGTGATCTTGGACAAGTCCTTTAATCTTTCTGGGTTTCCATTTTCTTGAGGCTAATGATAATGCCTACTTCAATAATTTCTATGATGACAAGACCATATCATATCCTATTATATCATATCATATATCCTAGTATAATTCCTGGAAAACTCTACATGCTTCATTAGTGAAAGCCTTTATTATTACTAGCATGCGTAAAGTTACTTGTTCATCTGTAAAATAAGAATACTAGAACTTGACAGCTCAGGTAATAAATGGTATTAAATGAGATATTAAAAGCAAAATATTTAGCACAGTATGTGTTGTTGTTAAGTGCTGACAAGTCAGCTCCAACTCATAGCGACTCTGTGTACAATAGAACGAAACACTGCTTGGTCCTGGTCCATCCTCACAATCCTTCATTGTAGCCACTGTGTCAATCCTTCTTGTTGAGGGTCTTCCCCTTATCCTTCTCCAGGGATCCCTTCTGACAACATGACCAAAGTAGGTAGATGAAGTATGGCAATTCTCACTTCCAAGGAGCATCCTGGCTTCACTTCTTCCAGGACAGATTTGTTAGTTCTTCTGGAAGTCCATGGTATTTTCAATAATCTTTGTCAATACCATAATTCAAAGCCATCAATTATTCTTTAGTCTTCCTTATTCATTGTTGCTCCATTTCATTTTTGACAACTTCCAATTTTCCTAGATTCTTACTTTTTACATTCCACGTTCCAGTCATTAATGGATGTTTGTAGCTGTTTCTTCCCAATTTGAGTCATGTCCCATCAGCAAATGAAGGTCCTGAAAGCCTTACTCCACCCACATTATTAAGGTCACCTCTACTTTGAGAAGGCAGCTGTTCTCCAGTTGTATTTTGAGTGCCTTCTGACCTGAGGGGCTCATCTTCTGACACTGTATCAGACAATGTTTCAGGGATATTCATAAAGTTTTCCCAGTAGTCTGTAAGACAGGGTTTCACTTCAGTTCATAAGGTTTCCACCAGTCAATTCTCTGAGAACTGGATGGCCCCCTCCTTCCCAGTCTGTCTTAGTCTGGAAGCTCCGCTGAAACCTATCCAGCATGGGTGACACTGCTGGTATTCGAAATACATATGGCATAGCCTCCAGATCACAGCAACACACAAGCCACCACAGTATGACAAACTGACAGATGAGTGGTAGATGTATGTGTTGTTGTTGTTGTTGTTATGTGCCGTCAAGTCGGACCCAACTCATAGTGACCCCTCCTTGGGTTTCTGAGGCAGTATCACTATGGAAGTAGATAAATTTGCATATATTCAATCAATGGTTTTCATTATTATCATTATATTTATGTATATATTAGCACTCACTTTCCTGAAGGTAACTGAAATCATCTCAAAATTAAGAAAAAATGGGGATTCATTGGCTCATAGATCTGAAAAATTTGGGGATCTGACCCCAGTCCTCTGTGCTGGCTTCGTTATCAGGGGATTGCAAGCCAGCTTCCAGAAGTTCTGGCCTGTATACTCTCAGGTTCCTATCTATTGGGAAAGAGTAAAATTCTTTGTGCCAACATTCCCAACAAATATTCCAAGATTCATTTGATTGTATCAGCCTGGCTTAGGTGCTGACCTTGTATTAGTCACTTGGACCAGAGGAACATGATGTGTAGATTGGCTTAGTCCTGAGTGACATGTATGGAACATTTGCTCTCAAAGGAGATGATTCCACATTGTTGGTCTACATAACTAGTTTGTTCCACTGTGATCTCCATAGCTATAGCTTGCCTTCATCCCTATAGCTTCTCGTTTTCCTGCTTGATGACACAGTAGAGTGGACACACACACACATACATAATGAGTCCCTACATTGTTTCTTCCCTGTCATATGCACTGAAATGAAGATAAAAGGATGATTCCTGCCCTTAAGAGGAACTCAGTCTTATGAGGTGACAGGGAAGACTGCTCTCTCTAATATATGGATGAACCTCTAAGACTGTTCCCTCAAGTGCTCTGGAAATGCAAATAAGCTAATCCTGAATGGGATAAGACTGGAAGAGAGACAAAAACTGAGGGAGATGGTGAGAGATTTTGGGGAGCAAGTTGATAAGCCCTTTGATATAAGGTATCAGCACTCTAGTTCTCCATAGTAGATCTTGGTAGGGAAGTGGTTCTAGAGTCAGGGAGCATATAATTTTCAGATTTATGAGCACATACTTTCTTCTCTCCAAGGTACTCTCCTGTTCTCCTTCTTGCTTCTCAATTCCACCAGATAAACGAAAACCAATCACATCTATAAATTTCTGGAGGCAGTTTCTCACTTGCCCCTCTCCTCAACCCCAGGGACTTACTTTTATGATTAATGTGGGTTAAGTAAAAAAATTCATTCACTCAGTCTATTAGTAAAAGTAAATGTGCTCCCACTAGGTGTCAGTTGTTTGTCAGTCACATTAAAGGATACAGGGAGGGCCAAGACATATTTTTTGCCTGAAATTTATAGTGTATACATTCTGGTTAAAAAAAAAAAAAACTGCCATCAAGTCAATTCTGACTCATAGCAACCTCCACTGGGTTTCCAGGGCAGTCGATTTTTACAGAAGTACATTACTTCATCTTCCTTCTGCAGAGTAGCTGGTGAGTTTGAACTGCCAACCTTCTGGTTAGTAGTCAAATGCCTTAGACATGCATCACCAAACCTCCTTTATATTCTGGTTAGAGAAGCCTATATGTTAACCAAATTAAAAATATAATGTGAGAAATATAGTATTAGAGATATGTGGAAAATATTTACAGACATCAGAAGGAAGAGCAAATAGTACTGTGTGGTGCAACGTGCAAGTAGATAGAAGGTTTTCACTGAGGAGATGAATTTTGAGCTGGTCTGTGAGCAAAGGAGTTTGTGCAAAGAGAAACTTGAATAAAATACCTTGGGAGTGCCTAGTGAATGGAAAGTAGCTTGATATGCCTGGAGTGTATGTACCTTCAAGGGAGAAAGTGGCAAGAGAGAAGTTCAGAAAGGTGTGCAGGCACCTGGATAGGAAATACCTTGCAAGACATGCTAAGGAGACGGGTCATGCTGAGGTGGGGAACTGGGAGGTCGGGCAGAGGTGCAGGCACAGAAGAGGTTTGATCAGGACAGTGACATAATTATTAAACATAATTATCAAGCATAATCATTAAGTTGGAGAATAGAAGTCTAGTTGTAACATTTTATAGGAGTCCTCTCTTAGGAAAACCCAGTGCACCTGAATGCAAACTACAATTAAATGATACATTAACAAGCAAATAAATGATGCTTCATTTTAAGGAAGAATGGATGTTGAGATCTTCCTGGGTACAAATAATATATAATTCTATTTATAATAAAGCACCATAAGCGTATGTTTTTTTCAGAAGTACTTCCACTACCTAAACCGAGAACTTGCTCGTTTGGGTCAAATGTGTAACTCTGATGCCAACTGACTGTAACTGAAATGCATTCTGGGCCTGTCTAACATGAGCAGAGAATACCTAAGACGATGCTGTTATGTTCTCACAATACACCAGAGTCTCGCTCTTGTAGTGACCTTGGAATCCTTGCTGTAAGATCATACGGAAGAAAACAGCAACTGAAAGTCTTTGTGATGTTTGAATAACTAGATCATCTTCGATTAAACCCAAGAAGGGCCCATCTTACTCTGACTTCTATGCTATGACAGAACATTAATGAATACTAGGTTTATATTCAAATTAGGAGGAGCATGTGCTGTTTATTTACACATTTACAGAGAGGAGTATTCCAAAAATAGTTTGAGGATTTGCATTTCTGAAGCTGTGGCAAAGATGAACAGAATGCCATATAAATCCTTTAGTTTTTCTTATTGACTTTGCAATGATAACTTCCTCAGTGTTTATGCCAAACGTAGCCATACTCCTATTCCTTTATAAGCTTTTATAGCTGAGGGCAAAATTTCTATTACTCACAAATGAAACTCTGAAAAGATGCTCAAAAGGAAAGGTACATGGTGACTTTCAAAATCATCATGTGAAATAAAACATGGGTAAATTTTCATGTGTTTGAATATAGCTACGAAGGAAAGGCAATAAATTGCAATTCTTTATCATTCTTTCTTGCCATAGTTTATGAAATATATCTGCACCATCATATTCTTACCTTCAGATCACCGTAGGGAAAAAGTTACGTAAGCAACTGGATTCGGTTCCTCTTTCCCAGATGGTATAAGAATATGGTAAGTGAACTCCATTATTTCTCTTTAATGCAAAAGGCAGTTTATAAACCTGCTTTCCTTCTACTTTATACAGCGCAGAAATGATTTCTGCTCTTACATTGATGACATCAAATATATTTTTGGTCTGTGTTAGTTGACATGCAAATGTACCTATTGTATCACAAGTGGAAACTCATTAAAAGCTGCTGGAATGCAATTGGGTTATCTCCCAGGAACACAGAAAATAACATTAGTCATCACTCCAGTGCATTTCCATTTGCTAACATAGTGAAATCCCCACCCCACCCCCATTCCCCTAAGGTTTTCATAGAAAATTTTCATGTTTTATTCTTGTTCCTTCAGACAAAAACTCTAGGTGTCTATTTATCACCAAGAAGCATATTTTTGCTAATTTAAATTGAGACATGCTGCCACATGATCTCATGCACATCCATGGAAACTTTTGTTTCCCAATCTGTCACATAGATATGACATTGTAGATATTGCGAAAAATTCCCCACCAAGTGTTTGGAATTTTTGCTTACATAGTGAATGTTTGGCTAAATTAGACAGAAGAAGGCTAATGTATCACAAAAGATGGCATATGTCATCCAAAAATATAACTTTTTCTCTAATGTTCTACTCATTTTGGGGAAAGTATTTCCTTTTTGCAGAGAGATTCCCAATGCTCTCACTTTTGTGGGTCCTCTGGTAATGTGCATATCATAGCAGACATTTGGGCAAACCTTAGCCTAGCTTGCCATTGCTAGTTTCCTTGTTTCTACTTACCCTCAGCACCATATCTTAGAGTCACAAGGAATCTTGGACAGTCATTTGTCATTTGGCAATTTTTCACATATTGCTGAGCACCTGTTATGACCCCAGTTCTACTTCAGGCATTTGGGGTGCAGACTTGCTCTTGGGAAGTTAGAGGATGCTGATAATAAACAACTGAGTAAGTGTGATAAGCCCAGATAGTGATAATTATTATAAAGGGAATTAATGAGGATATTGTGGGAGGGCATATGCAAAATAACTTTTGGTCAAGGAATACTTCAATGAGAAGGTAATATTTGACCTTGAGAAAGAGCTAGCCAAAGAAACACATGAGGGGAGAGCCTCCCAGATAAAGGGAACAGCAAGTGAGCACAATAAACTGCACAACGATGCTTTGATAGATGAGGAATAATCTTAATCACCTCATAATTTGAAAATATTTTCATATTTATTGTCTATGCATATTTTTTGTTGTTGTTAATTTTTTTGCTAGTTTTTTTGTGAGGGTCATCCTAATTTAATGAAAAAGCTTTTTTTGTACATTGGAGATAGTAACCCTTTGTCTGTTACTGGTATTGCAAATGCTGTCCCACTTTGTTATTTATACCTTGAGTCATCTTACTCTTTTTTTTTTTCTGTTACAGAGGTTATATGTTTCTATTTAAATATATCAACATTTTTATGCTTTTTAAGTTTCATTGCATTCTTCTCTACACAAAAATCATTAGTGGTTAAATCACCCATATTTATTTTTACTATTTCTCTAGTGCTTCCCAATTGCCTATGATATTGGCTGTTGATTGAAGATAGAAATGTATGTGATATTTAATAGATTCTGTAATATTAAAGCCATTTTCTGGATATCTCTACCAAGTGATCTCAAAGATGTTTTAAATTCATTATGTCCAAAAAAACTGCATCTTTCTGAATTCCTAAATTTGTTCCTCTGCATTTCTAATCTCAGGGAAGGATAAAACCATCCGTGCAATTACCCAAGCTTGGACCCTTAATATCACCTTTTTTCCTTCTTTCTTCACTTCCCCATATCTAACCCATGACCACATCCTCCCTGATATTGTTGAAATACAATCTTCAATCTATAGTCTTTCTACTCCTCACACAATGGTAGACCTTAATTTCCTTCCTGGGACTATAGCACTTCAGTCTCTTAACTGGTCCCCTCTGTCTCTGGTCTTTCTTTCCTTCAATCTAAAAACACTGTGCCAAACCCAGCAGGATCTCTCAAAATTGCCAATCTAATCATGCTGCTCCCTGATGTAAATTCCTTCAGTGAATTTTCATCTCCTGCTTAAAAAAGTCAAAAACCCTAAAAAAGGTACAATGTTCTTCATGATCTGGAGCCTGCTCCCCTTCATATCCTCATCTGCTGCCTCTTCCCCCAGAAAAAAACCTTGTTATTTAACAAAGTTGAATTCCTAAGTTCAGGACTGGGTCATGCTTTTAATCACTTCTACTAGTTGCACGTGCTATTGGTCCCTTTGCTTGGAATGTCCTTTTGCTCTGGATCAATATGAACTTTTAATTACCCTGTAGAGACAGCTCAAATGTTATCTCTACAAAATCAACTTTGAAAAAAAAATCAACTTTGACTTATCTGGACATTGCTAAGTACATCCTTCTCTACATTTTTTTCTAAGTCCTCACTGGTATGTCTAGAGCAGTGTTTATCACACATTGTTTATGTGTTTATTTCCCCTGCTAAACAATGAGTTAGGAGGACTGTTAATGTACTTTATTCACGTGTCTAAGTGCACAGCACAGGAAGACTCATTAAGAACCTATGATATGCAGATGACACAACTGTGCTTGCTGAAAGTGAAGAGGACTTGAAGCCCATACTGAGGAAGAGCAAACACTACAGCCTGCAGTATGGATTACACCTCAACCTCGTGATAAGTGGAGAAAAGGTTGAAGTTGTCAAGGATTTCATTGTTCTTGGATCCACAATCAATGCCCATGGAAGCAGCAGTCAAGAAATCAAAGGTTGTATTACATTGGGAGAATCTGTTGCAAAAGACCTATTTAAGTAAAGATGTCACTTTGAGGACTAACGTGTGTCTGACCATACGAGGTGTGCCTCATATGCATGTGAAAGCTGGACAGTGAATAAGGATGCTAGAAGAAGAACTGATGCCTTTGAATGATGATGGTGGACAATATTGAATATACCATGGACAGACGGAACCCACAAATCTGTCTTAGAAGAAATCCAACCAGATTGCTCCTTGGAAGGGAGGATGGCAAGACTTCATCTTTCTTACTTTAGATATGTTGGCGGAGGAACAGTCCCTGGGAAAGGACATCCTGCTTAGAAAAGCAGGGCCAGTGAAAGAGAGGAAGATTCCCAGTGAGTTGATGGATTGTCACAGTGGCTGCAAAATTGTGCTCAAGTATAGCAATGATTGTGATGTTCTGTTGTACATAGGGTCACTGTGAGTTGGAACCAACTCGATGGCACCTAACAATAAAGAACAGTGGCCAATGAGAAGATTTTGCTATGGAAAAAATGGTTATGACCTATAACAATGAGCATAAGGATATATAGATAAAGATATAGATACAGATACACACACACACACACACACACATATATATATATACAGACATAT
>NW_006921948.1:99475-100206 GCF_000298275.1 Orycteropus afer afer
CATATATAAATATATATGGAGAGTGCATACCTATAGCCAATATCCAACTCTTTCCTCTCCCAGAAGCTTCAAGCTCACTAAGCTCTCCTACTTGGCAACAGTGGATGTAATGGGGTCTGTCTTAGAATCTCTCAGCCTCTTCCTCTTCCTTCTGTCTCTGGCTCTTTTCCTATTTGTTTCCCCTCTCCACTCTAAGAAAATAGTATTTGTACTATCTTTGTTCAGTCTCAAAGGCAAAGTGAGTGTGACAGTCTTGTACCTTGTGGAGGCCAAGGGATCGGTCATCATTTTGTGGCAGTGGAAAGTGGAATGCAGGAAGCACCAGGCTGCAGACTTCTGATAAACCAGGAAGCCAGAATGTAGGCAGTGTGCTCGGAACTCTGCTCACCGGCCACCTGGCCTGGCCTGCTTCTCTTGCTGCTGCCCCTCTGCTCCTGCGCCAGGGCCTCCTGCTCCTCAAACTGGCTTGGCTGATGGGGAAAAGTTATGTTAAAATCTTAAGTTAACAGAATGAATATCTAATGCTGAAGAGGACTGAGTCCTCCTTGATAGACAAAATTTATTCAGAATAGATGATTACCCGAGGGAGACGTCATTAGCAATCTTTTAAATAATTCTCTGAAAATAGTGCTGCAACTTAAACAAACATATTTTTTGATAAATCCTTGTTGTTGTTGTTAAGTGCCATCGAGTCGTTTCCGACTCATAGCGACCCCATGCACAGCAGAACG
>NW_006921948.1:101818-108226 GCF_000298275.1 Orycteropus afer afer
CTGCATCATTCAATATTTTGCCCATAGAATCTCTCACTATTGCAACTTGAGGCTTAAATTTTTTCTGAGCACTAGTGACTAGGTTTTACCCCTTTTTCCTGCTCTTCTGGCCTGCTACTCTGTGCTACGCCCGTGCTTACCTTATCCTTAGGAAGGCTAATATTAAATCCTGACAGTCACTTATATACCTACAAATGACTGACTTTATCTACATTACCCTGGAAAGCACATTGGATTTGCTTTTTGTCACTAAAGGCACGTTGATAACCAAAGAAAACCAAACCCACTGTCATCAAGTCGACTCTAACTCATAATAACCCTATAGGACAGAGTAGAACTGCCCCATAGGGTTTCCAAGGTTGTAGTTCTTTACAGAAGCAGACTGCCTCATCTTTCTCCCACAGAGCAGCTGAGGAGTTCAAACTGCTGACCTCGTAGTTAGCAGACGAATGTTTTAAACACTGCACCACCGGGCTTCTCATAGTGACTCAGAAGCCAAAATCCAGACAGCCTGCAATTCTTGAGTACTGTTTTTTTTTCTTGTAATGATAATTTTTTTCTCATAATTTAAAAAATATGGTCAGCCTTTCATGAATTTTAGAATAAATGTGTAAAATAAATATGTATTTATCATATGAACTGCAGCAAAATTGTGCTTACCTTAAATATGTTCTACTTTTGCTAATTTACAAATTAGAAACATAAATGGTTAACATGATACAAGCAATAAAGATTTTATGTGTGTGTGTATATGTTGTTGTTGTTAGGTGCCATTGAGTCCATTTTTGACTCATTGTGACCCCTTATGACAAAGTAGAAGTGTCTCGTGGGATTTTCTGGGAGGAGGTAACCAGGTCTTTCTTCCATGGAGGAATTAGGTGGGTTTGAATCTCCAACCTTTTGGTTAGCAGCTGAAACTTTAACCATTGCACCACCAGGGCTTGCACTCTCTCTTTATGTAGAGAGAGATTCTATAAGCAGGAAAGATTATACAGTAACAGGAGCTGCCCTGTTAATGCAGCATGAGCCTGGCCCTGGAATTTCGGGCAAAGACACTGGGAATGACAATCTACTCTCTCTTTCTGTCTGACTGCTAAACAGGTTAACAAGCCACACACCAGCGATTTCTAAAGTTATGCTTTCAATTACGTTAACTGAAGAAGCACTGGAGGCCTAGAGGGAGACAGAGGTAAGGAGAGACTGGGAAGAGGGTATTTGATCAATTTTGCTGACCATTATGAATATATTCTCCACTGTGGATTTTCTTCAGAGAGAAAAGTAAAAATTAAAGTTGCTTTTCAAATCTTTGTGATGGAAGACTGTTTCTTTGAATGTAACCCTTGTGGAAATGAGCCTTAATGAGGGAACAGGAAGGTCAAGTATTTTTGTCATACATCCATATATTTACACAGGTGTGCACACACACCTACACATACTTCTTTTTCCTTTTTATTTTTATTGTGATTTGGGTGAAAATTTACAGAGCAAATTCATTTTCCATACAGCTGTTCATACACATTTTGTTTCGTGACATTAACTGCATTTCCCACAATGCTCTCTTCCCACTGACTCCCCGCAGTTACCTCTTCCCTATGTCCTTCCCTCCCATGCACTCCTGCCCCCTGTGCTACCTGTCTGTGCAAACACTGCCCTTCTGTTCTCCCATGATTGATCTCTGCAAGGAGTGTATCTACATCAAGTTCACCCCATATGCCTGTCTATTGTTTGGCTAGAAGCCACAGGAGTGAGGTCAGTTCCAGACCTGAAAGGTAACTAGGGTCATAGTCTTGGAGGTCTCACCAGGCTCTATCAGACCAGCAAACCTGGTCTTTTTTGTGTGCGATTTTGAATTTTGCTCTACATTGTTCTCTCATTCTATCCAGAATCTCCTGTACCAATCCCCCTCTGAATGGTTGATGGTGGTAGCCAGGCACCATCTAGTTCTTCTGGTCTCATGGTCATATAGGCTGATGATCACATGGTCTACCAGTCCCGTGGACTAATTGTTTCCATGTGTCTTTGGTTTTCTTCATTCTTCTTTACTCTGGATGAGGAGAGACCCATTGCTGCTTCTGGATTGCTTCTTGCAAGATTTTAAGACCCCAGTTGTTGTTGTTGTTGTTGTTTGCCGTCGAGTCGGCCCCGACTCATAGCGACCCCTCCTTGGGTTTCCGAGGCAGTATCACTACAGAAGTAGGATTGCCCAACCTTCCTTCCGAGGAGTGGCTGGTGGGTTTGAACCGCAGCCTTCTGGTTAGCAGTCAAGTGCTTTTAGCCACTATGCTACTACTCACCAAAGTAGGACCTACGTACACTTGGACTCAAAGGAAGTCATGCCATACATGCTATTTGGTACCTTGATCTTTTCCCTCATCAAAGTACTGTGAACCCCTTTTCATCACCAAATTTTATGAGCCGAGCTTTCCCTTTCTGCCTAAAGCTCTTTACTGAGCCAGTCTTCTCTCGAGGAACATTTAGGTTGTTGGTTACCAAATGCATCCTGTTTCAACAATGCTGCAGTGATCACACTTGTGTATGTGTTCCTAGAAGATTTACATTTTGAGGCACTGTGCGAATTGCTCTCCCAGAAAGGCATGGACAAGTTGTACTCCAACCATCAGAGCATGAACATGCCCACATCCCACGTCTTTCCTGGCAGTGGGCTTGCTCATGCTCTCTTATCTTTGTTAATGCTTCTCTTCATTATTAACCTGAAGGGTGAAAATATCTCATTTTAATCTACATTTTGATCACTAGTGAAGGTGAGCATCTCTTCGTGCTTAATGACTCCTTTTAATTCTTAGTTTTGGTTTTCCATTCTTTGCCCATTTGTAAATCACATTGCTCCCTCTTTATTTTTTTAGTTTTGATTTCTACAAGCTCTCTGAATATTAAGGAATTTAGTCTGTCAAATGTATTACACCTACTTTCTCCTAGTTTGTCTTTTGACCGGTAGTTTCAGCTGGAGAAAAAAAAAAACTGTATATTTTCATGTAGTCACATTTGTCAGTTTTTTATATGGCATCTGGTTTCGATTTACCAGGCAAGCTTAAAAAAGCATCACCAACATGAAGATCATAAAGCAAAACAAAACACATATATCTTTCTACTACGAGTTTATTGTTGACATTTAAGTATCTCATCCATGTGGAATTTATTTGAGGGCTTTGGAGGGATAGAGGTAGTAAACAGGCTTAGCAACTTTATGCTAAGAGAGACTGGTTAATTGGTTAGTGTAAGATCTGAGCTCCATACTTAATACCTTGAGAAAATTGCTTAACCTCTTGGACCCTGGTTCCCCATTTATACGCCTTAACTTACAGGCTTGTTATAAAAATTGAAGAATCAATTAAAAGAAATTGTAACAAATTCTGGAATTAATGTTGGCTAGTAGATAATCTGTTACCCACAAATGATCTATGGGTTAGTCTACATTTCCCCCAAGGACTTGAAATGCTTCTTTCATCATATACTTAATTACAATATATAATTGATTATGGAGTCTCTGGGTAGTATAGTACCGATAGTTAAATGCTCTACTGCTAACCTCAATTTGGCAATTGAGTCCATCCAGAGGAGTCTTGGAATAAAGACCTGGAAATTTACTTCAGAAAAATCAGCCATTGGAAACCCTATGATGGAGTATATTTCTAAATCCTCTCATCTGTTTGTTACATTGTTCTCAATAGCATGGTTGTTGTTGGGTGATATCTGGTTGATTTTTGATTCACAGTGACCCCAGGTGACAGTGTAGAACTGCTCTATAGGATTTTCTGGACTGTACTCTTTATACGATGGGCTCAGGTATAGCAAGGATTATGAGGCTGGCACAGGATTGGGCCGTGTTTTGTTCTGTTGGACATAGGGTTGCCATGATTCAGAGCCAATTTGACAGAACCTAACAACAACAACAACAACAACTCTTTACATCAGATATTTCTCCTGTAAAGCCTCTGAATGGGTTTGAAGTGCCAATCTTTCAGTTAGTCCCTGTGCGCTTAACTGTTGCATGACCAGGGCTCCTTAGAATAGCATTAGAATAGCTTTTACTACCTGAGGGGGCAAGTCCCCTGCCATTATTCTTCTTAACCAGTATTTATCTAACCCTGTATTATCTGACTGTTCTCCCACGCCTCCCTTTCACATGAACTTTGGAATCATTGGGTCAAGTTTCAGAAAAATAAAAATAAAGAATTCCATTCAATTATATTTTTGGCTTGTTTGCATTGGAATAAAAGAATGTTATTATTGATTTTATGTCAATTTGCCATCAAATGCCTTCATTTCTGATATGTAAAACTTGTATTTTGTTGTCTTCTCCAAAGGCATTATCTAGTACTTTCAAAACAATTTTAAATAATAGCAAGCTTCCTTCTTTTATTCCTGGATTAATTTTGTTAATTTTATATTAATTTTGATATTTTAAATTGCTTTACCAACTAGCATGGGACTTTTAGTTTGAGTCATATATAATTTGTAAAGAAAGCACAATGCTACTTGCTGTTCTAAAAGGCTGGAACAATTTGCATTTCCAACATTATGCATGTCCACAGCCCACATGATTCCTGACATTGGTGTTCCTCATGTCCTTTTATCTTTGTCAACATTTTTCTTTGTTAACCATCTGAATGTGAAAAATAATCTCATTTTAATTTATATTTTATATACACAGGGAGAAGTGACATCCTTAAATTACTGCCCTTTTATGTCTCTCTATTTTTATTCAAGTCTTTTTCTTTTACTCTCCCTCAGTAAAATTTTATATGGTAGTTTCTTTCATTTAGTACTTATGCATTACTTGTTAAATTTATTCTGTTATATTTCTTTTACTTTCAAATCCTTATGTAAATGGGCTTTACTCCATTATAATTTTAACTTGTTTTTTTGGTATAAAAGACAGATAATAATCATTGCATGTTAATTTTTCAGTCACTTTAATTTTAAGTAAGTACAATTTTATTTTGTTCTCTTGCCTAAATGAATTATCTAGCACTTTTAAAACAATTTTAAATAATAGTCGTGAAAGCACCATCCTAATTATGTTACTGAAATTAATTTAAATATGTTTTCATTTTTTACAGTTAAACATAAGGCTTTTAATTTGACTCATATCCTTTTTTTTCTTTTCTTTTATATTTTTATTGTGGTGAAAACATACACAAGAAGACATGCGCCAACATAACTTCCACTTTTACAGCTCAGGGACATTGATGACATTTTTCATGTTGTGCCACCATTATTGCTATCCTTTTCCAAAATATTCCACCACCATTAGCATAAAGTCAACGCCCCACAAACAAAAGCTTCCCTTTTCCCCCTCCCACCAACCCTTGGTAACCACTAATAATCTTAATGACTTATTTATTGCAAATACCCTTTTTCAAGAACATAAACGGCAGCTATATACATGGACTTCACGAGATGGAATATAGAGGAATCAGATCGATTACATCTATGGAAAGAGGTAGATGGAGAAGTTCAATATCTACAGCCAAAACAAGGCCAGGAGTTGAGTGTGGAACGGGCCATCAACTGCTCATATGCAACTTTAAGTTGAAGCTGAAGACAATTAAAATGAGTCCACAAGAGCCAAAATATGACCATGATTATATCCCACCTGAATTTAGAGACCATCTAAAGAATAGTTTTGACTCAATGAACACCAGTGACCGAAAACCAGAGGAATTGTGGGATGACATCAGAGCATCATCCATGAAGAAAGCAAAAGGTCATTAAAAAGACAGCAAAGGAAGAAAAGACCAAAATGGATGTCAGAAGAGACTCTGAAACTTGCCCTTGAGCAGGGAGAAGCTAAAGCTATTTGGAAGAAATGACAAGATAAAAGAGCTGAGCAGATTTCAAAGAGGAGCTTGAGAAGACAAAGTCCATTATTTTAATGGAATGTGCAAAGACCTGGAGTTAGAAAAACAAAAGGGAAGAACAAGCTCAACATTTCTCAAGCTCAAAGATCTGAAGGAAAAAAATTAAGCCTCAAGGTGCACTATTGAAAGATTTTATGCACAATATATTGAATGATGCAGGAAACATCAAAAGAAGATGGAAGGAATACATGGAGTCACTGTATCAAAAAGATTTTGGTTGATGTTCATCCATTTCAGGAGGTGGCATATGATCAAGAACTAATGATACTGAAAGAAGAAGTCAAAGCTGCACTGAAGGAATTGGCAAAAGAACAAAGCTCCAGGATTGACAGAATACCCATTGAGATGTTTCAACGTATGGATGCCCCGCTAGAGGCACTCACTCGGTTATGCCAAGAGATTTGGAAGACAGCTACCTGGCCAACTGACCAGAAGAGACCCATAATGTACCCATTCCAAAGAAAGGTGATCCCACAGAATGTGGAAATTATTGAGCAATATCATTAATATCACACACAAGTAATAT
>NW_006921948.1:108836-109709 GCF_000298275.1 Orycteropus afer afer
TAAATGGAGAAAAGATTGAAGTTGTCAAAGATTTCATATTACTTGGTTCCACAATCAACACCAATGGAAGCAGCAGTCAAGAAATCAGATGACATTTGCACTGGGCAAATCTGCTCAAAAGATCTTTTCAGAGTGCTGAGATCAAAGATGTCCCTGAAACCTAAGGTGCACCTAACCCACACCATGGCTTTTTCAGTCACCTCATATGCATGGCCAATGAGTAAGGAAGAGTGAAGAAGAATTGATGCTTTTGAGTTGTGGTGTTGGTGAAGAATACTGAAAGTACTATGGACTGCCAGAAGAAAAACAAATCTGTCCTGGAAGATGTGCAACCAGAATGCTCCTTGGAAGCAAGAATGGCCAGACTCCATCTCACCTACTTTGGTCAGTCGTCAGAAGAGACCATTCCCTGGAGAAGGATGTCATACTTGGTAAAGTGAAAGGTCAGTGAAAAAGGAGAAGGCCCTCAACATGGTGGATTGACACAGTGGTTGCAACAATGGGCTCAAGTTTAGCAAGCATTGTGAGGCTGATGCAGGACCGGGCAGTGTTTTGTTCTGTTGCACATAGGGTAACTACGAGTTGGAGCCAGCACGACAGTACCTAACAACAACATTGTGTGTGTGTGTGTGTGTGTATAAACAAATAGCAGTTTAGCTTCTGGTATTTGGGCATCTTGGGTTGTGCTTGATAGTCAATTTTTGACTTAAATTGTTGTTGTTGTTGTTGTTAAGTGCCGTCGAGTCGTTTCTGACTCATAGCGACCCCATGCACAGCCGAACGAAACACTGCCCGATCCTGCGCCAGCCCCACAATCCCTGCTATACTTGATCCCATCATCGCAGCCACCGTATCAATCCATCTCGTTGAAGG
>NW_006921948.1:110709-112329 GCF_000298275.1 Orycteropus afer afer
CAACCTATCTAGAAATTTTCCCTTTATTTCCCTCCTGTCCCATCTCTGGCAACCAACAAAAAAAGTTTCCTTCTATATATAAACCTTTCCTTGACTTTTTACAATAGTGGACTAATACAATATTTGTCCTTCTGTGATTGACTTATATCAGTCAGCATAATTTCCTCCACGTTCACCCACATTATGTAGTGTTTTGCAGATTCTACATTATTCCTTAGGGTTGCATAGTATTCGATTGTGTACATATTACACAGTTTATCTATTCCTCAGTTGATGAGCACTTAGGTTATTTCCACCTCTTTGCTGTTTTGAATAGTTCTACAACGAACATGGGGGTGCATATATCTATTTATGTCCTGCCTCTCACTTCTTTAGAATATATACCTAGTAATGGGATTGCTGTGTCAAATGGTATTTCTCTTTTGACTTATTTAGAAATCATCATACTGCTTTCCACAGTGGTTGTATCATTTTACAGTGCCACCAGCAGTGGATGAGCGTCCCAATCTCTCCACGTTCTCATCAGCATTTGCTATGTCCTGTCTTGTTGAGCTTTGGTATTAATGCTGGGGTGAGATGGTATCTCGTTTGTTTTGCTTTGCATGTCACTAATGGCTGATTAGCGTGAACATTTCTTCACTTGTTTGTTGGCTGCATGGATCTCTTCTTTGGTGAAGTGTTTGTTTGTGTCTTCTGCCCATTTTTAAATTGGGTTGTTTGTCTTTCTGATGTTGAGGTGTTGGAGTTTTCTATAAATTTTAGAGATCAGTCCTTTGTCTGGTATGTCACTGCCGAATATTTTTTGCTATTCTAAAGGTTCGCTTTTGGAGAAGTATTTTGATGCACATGAGAATTTAATTTTTAGAAGGTCCCAATCATCTAGTTTATCTTGTGCTATTTGTGTATGTTGGGTTGTGCTTGGTAGTCTATTTATGCCATAAATTATGGTCTCTATGTTTGCCCCTATTTTTTCTTTGATGAACTTTATAGTTTTTGGCTTAACATTTAAGTCTTTGATGTATCTGGAGTTAGTTTTTGTGTATGATGTGAGGTATGGATCTTGTTTCATTTTTCTGCAAATAGATATCCAGTTTTGCCATTGGTCCTTCATCAAATACCAGCTGACTATAGGTCAATGGATGTATTTCTGGGTTCTCAATTCTGTTGCACTGGTCTGTCTATTGTACTGATACCAGACTGTTTTGACAACTGTGGCTGAATAGTAGGTTTTGAGATCTGGGAGTGTGAGACGTCCTACTTTGTTCTTCTTCCATAGTGCTTTAGTTATATGAGGTCTCTTTCCTTTCCACATAAAATTAGTGATTGATTTTGCCATGTCTTTTAAGAATGTCGATGTAATCTGGATTGGGATTGCATTGAATGTACAGATTGGTTTTGGTATTATAGACATTTTCACAATGTTCAATCATCCTATCCATGACCATGGGATGTTCTTCCATTTATGTAGATCCCTTACAGTTTCTTGAAGTAATGTTTTGTAATTTTCTTTGTGTAGGTCTTTTGTGTTCCTGGTAAGATTTATTCCCAAGTATTTTACCTTTTTGGTAGCTATTGTAAATGGTATTGATTTCCTTATTTCCTTTTCAGAGACTTCTTTGC
>NW_006921948.1:112429-117186 GCF_000298275.1 Orycteropus afer afer
TTTTTGGTAGCTATTGTAAATGGTATTGATTTCCTTATTTCCTTTTCAGAGACCTCTTTGCTGGCGTAGAGGAATCCAACTGACTTTTGTATGTTGATCTTGTTTCCTGTCACTATGCTAAATCTTTCAATAAGTTCCAGTAGTTTTTTTGCTGAGTCTTCTGGGTTTTCTATGTATAGGATCATATCATCAACAAAGAGAGAGAGTTTTACTTTTTCCTTACCAATTTGGATGCCGTTGACTTTGCTTTCTTGCCTTTTTGCCATGGCTAGGACTACCAATATGATGCTGAAATGAAGTGGAGATAGAGGATCCAGACTGTCCTTGGCAAGTGGAGCCTACTCCTATGTCACCCATCCAGGTAAGAATGCCACTTATGTATATTCAAAATGGTTGTGTAGCTTGTCTGCCTATTCCGACATTTTGCCAGAACTTTTGACTCATATACTTTTTAAAGAAGCATATACCTATTCATGTTTTAATGAAGGTTGAATTTTATAAGTCCCTGTTCTGGTTACCTAGTGCCACTCTGACAAGAACATACCACAAATGGGATGGCCTTAACACACAGGAGTTTATTCTCTCACAGTTTGGAGGCTTTAAGTCCAAATTCAAAGTGGCAAGCTCTAGGGACTGGGTGAAAGCCCCTCAACCTTGGAGTCCAGCCCTGCCTCCTACTTCTGGCCCACTGGAGCTAGAGGCGTTTCTTCACTCAAACAGCTGCTAGCTGCTGAGGCTGAAAAACCCAAGGTTGACAAGTAAAAAGGCACAGTCCCAATGTTACCAAACCACACGGCAAGCCATTAATTTAAGTCCATTGTAAATTCCAAGGTTGGCAGAGCATGGCAGTCTGCTGAACAACAATACATGCTACATGCAGGATTCAAGCATGCTATTAGCTAGAGACCGTTCCCCAAGGCTTCTGCTTATATACAGGAAGCAGACCACATTCCCTAAGGCAGCTACTCAGCTGCTCATGGTAGATTCCACCATGGAATTGATTACCAGTCTCATCAAGGGGAATACTACATCCAGCTGCCCAACCACTCAGCCAGGCCCAGCCAAGTTGCCACACAAACTTCATCACCACAGTTCCTCTACTACCGGTTCCACCAGGATGACCATATTGTTTTTTTTTTTTTTTTCCTTTGATGTATTAATATGGTGAGTTGCATTTATGCAATTCCTTAAGGGATTTCTGTTATTCCTAGATTGCCTCCCACTTCTTCATTATGTATTATTTTGATCTGCTGTTGGATTATGTTTGCAAATATTTCCTTTCAGGTTTTGTATCAATATTGCATTCAATGCATATTTTACAGTAGTTATTATCATTTGCTATCTTCATCAGTTTCATTAGTATTATGCTGCCTTAATAAAGATTGGAAAAATGTCCTTGTCATTTCATGCTCTGAAACAGTTTAAAATATGTAGAAGTTATAGGGCAAGTACAGTGGTTAAAGAAATGATCTCTGTAGCCAGAGAGATGGATTTAAAATCTGGCCCTACCACTTGTTCTTTGTTTCAACATTTATAAGATGGGCATAATAATAAAATGTATCAAATAGATCTCTTTGGAATATGTAATAAAATAATGACTGTAAAATACTTCCAAAGATACTGAAATGAAAGTCATATTTACATGATTTCAAAGTATGGAAAATTTCACCTGTGAAACCATCTGGTCCTAACTCTTTAGGGATAAAGGAAATATAGCTTTTTATAACTTTATCAATTTCCTCATGATTATGAATCCATTTCTGTTTTCTGTCTCTTTGTTTCATTTTGGGGAATGTATATTTTTTCCAGAAAATTCTTCATCTCAGTCATATTTGAAAATATATTAGAACTGAGTATATCCTCTTATGATTATTTAAATGATCTCTGTATCTGAGGTTATTTTGCCTTTTTCTTTTGTAATATTTTCTTTTTTCTGTTTCCTTCTTGAACATAACTAGCTGTTATTTTATTTTCTTCTATTATCTTAAAATTTACTAAGTAGTTTGCAGATATAGACAATTACATAGAGTAATAATATGAACATCTGTGTAGGTACTATTCAGCTTTGCTAAATCTCAATATATTGCTATATTTCATTCAGGCTTCCCATTTGTTTTTCAAATAATATGTTGAAGATAGAAGCCCCTTTTGTGTACCCTGTTTACTTACACACACACTCTTCCATGCTGCCTAGAAGTATCCTGAATGTGGTGTCTACATATATGCAATCTGGTAGTCAGTTCTACATGCCAAATACTTCTAGCATATGATAGGGTGGCACTTCCTAACTCCACTGTGGTTGCAAGGGACCATGTCATTAGTTCTAGCTAATAAGTTATGATTAGAGTTGACATGTGTCACTTGCAGGCCAGATAATTTCATTGTTCATCTGAGACCCTCCAAAGCTCTATTTATTTCCATCATTGCAATCTACAGGTTTTCCAGACAGTGGATGCTCTATTCTCCCGAGCCTCAGAATGTGGATGACGTGGAGTCTTACCCCCAACCCACCCTCAGTTGATAGGCAGCAAGACTGAGAAATAAACCTTTGCTGCCTTAAGCTCCTGAGCTTGTTTCGTTGCCCTTGTTTTTGTTACCACGGCACAATCTAGACCATCCCAGCTAATGCATTCATCAAAAATACCCAGCGTGTTTTATGTACTTTAAATCTCTGGGTAAATTTTGTCAAACATTTTATGCTCTTACACATTTGCATTTCTCATCTAATATTATCTTCTTAAGATTACTGCATGAGAATATATGTACCTATAGTTTTCATCTTAAAGATTATTTACTATTCCACAGTCTGAGTGGACCACAATGCATTTGTAATACTACATCTATTACAGATCAAGGCTCCATACCTATGTGAGTTTCTTCCTCATCTCTATACTATGATCCGTTGGTCTTTGCTTGTTCCTTCCTTACTGTCTTGGGTGCAATAGCTTTAAAATAAGTCTTGTTTTCTGATAGGGAAAGTTCCTTACAGTATGTTTGTTTGTTTTTCAAAATTTCTTGCTTATTCTGAGCTCTTTGATCTTCCATTAGGATTTTAGGATCAGCTTCTCAAACTTAATAAAAAAATTCTCTATTGTGATTTTGATTAGGATTCCATTTGCATTAATGGAAAATGAGTATCTTTTTGTTTTGCTTAATTTTGATTTGGGTGAAAATTTACAGAGCAAATTGGTTTTCCATTGAACAATCCACACACATTTTGTTTTTTAACATTTATTGCAATCCCCACACTATAACAGCATGCTTCCCACTTCCTCCCTGTGCCCACTCCTTCCCTCTGTTCTTCTTCTCCATCCCCTCCTACCTTCCTAGCCCTATCCCTTAGCAAATGCTGTCCTTTTGATTGCATAATCTTGATTGTTGTAATGAGTGCATACCCTTCTGATATTACTGTTCACCTTATAGGTGTGTCTATTGTTTGGCTGCCAGCTGAGTCATGGGGATTAAGTTCAGTTCCTGGCTTGAAGAGTGTCTAAGGGCCATAGTCTCAAGGGTTCCACCAGTCTTCCCCAGACCAGTAAGCCTTTTTTTTTTTTATGGTTTTGTGTTTTGTTCCACATTTCCCCATACTCTATCTGGGACCTCTCACTGTCATTCCTTTCAGAGCAGTCAGCAGTGGTAGCTGGGCACCACTAATTTTTCTGGTCACAGGGTCTGGAGGCTGGGGTTCACATGCTCCATTAGTCCTTTGGACTGTTTGCTGTGTCTTTGACTTCCTTCACTCTTCTTTGCTCTGAACGAGGAGAGACCAATAGTTGCACCTTAGATGGCACTCACAAGCTTTGTATTATGCTGAATATTCCCGCCCAAATGCATGGTATATAGTCCCTTTTGCTTCGGTTTACTTTATTGTTTTATGTAAAATTGTATAAGTTTCCCCATAAAGAACTTGCATATTTTCTATTCACCTTGTTTCCTAGGTACCCTGCAGTGTTTTTTTTAAAACCATGTGCAAATAGTATCTGCTATAAAAATATACTGTCTAATTGTTAGTATTGTATGGGAATGTGATTTATTTTTCTTATATTGTCCTTGTATCCAACTATCTAACTTTCTCACTAGAATTTTCTCATTACTCCTAATGGCTTCATAGCATAAATTTTCTTGGATTTTCCATACAAATAATTGTGTTCTTTGGGACTACTGAGGCTTTTTTTTTTTTTTTTTTTCTCACATCCTTACATATTTTAGTTTTTTGGTTTTTTTTTTCATCTTACAGTTCTGGTTATCACCTTCTATGCAATGTTGAATACAAAAGGTGACAACAGATATTCTTGACATTGAAGGGACTGCCCCAAACATTTCATCATTAAATATGATGTTTGCTTAAGGTTCTTGGTAGTTACTCTTTTCTCTACACAATGAGATGATTCAGAGATAACACATCATATTAACATATTAAAGCAGAGTAATGTTAAATGACTTACTTTAAACCATGGCTACATTCCTTAGATAAAGCCACCTTGGTATAGCACACAAATACACATGTGCACACACACAAGTACTGTGATTATATATTACATAACATTGCTGTGTGCACATATATTTTGCTGGATTTGGGTTGCTTATAATGTTTAGAACAAACAAATATGTCTTAGAAGAAGTACAACCAGAATGGTCCTTAGAAGCGAGAGTGGCTTTCATACTTTGGATGTGTTATCAGGAGGGACCAGTCTCTGGAGAAGGTCATCATGCTTGGTAAAGTAGAGAGTCAGTGAAAAAGGGGAAGACCCTCAATG
>NW_006921948.1:117557-120587 GCF_000298275.1 Orycteropus afer afer
GCCTTCTGGTTAGCAGTCAAGTGCCTTAGGCATTCTGCAATTTAAAATCTTCTAGAACAGTTTGTAAAAGATGGCGATTATCCGGTCCTTGAATGTTTGGAAATACATGCCTTTAAAGGTTTCTTGGAACTTTCACTTGGGCGGAGGTTATTTTTTTTAAACTACTAATTCAATACCCATTGAATTTAGATGTTCTATTTTTCTTCTGCTTTCTTTGTTGTTGTTGTCTGCATCGTTTTCTTCCACTTTTCAAATTTATTTTTAAAAACCTCTTTATCCCCGAAAAATCACTAGTAATACAGATATTGTGTTAAACTATTTCTTATTGATTTGTATTATCCACATATGTTCAAATTGCTTTGCCCACCATTCCTCCTAGTCTCTCATCCCTTCTATCTCCATCAACGTCCCTTCTTCCTGAGTTACATATTTTGGATTTTTTTTTGAGTAATAACATTCTAGTCATAATGCCTCTCAGGACCTTTACTGCCTGAGAAGTTTTGTTTTGCTTCCATTGTTGAGTAGTTACTGTGGGTTTCCACTTCTCTCAGAATGTTGGCTTCAATGAATGGCTTCAATGTTTATGTTAAATAATTTACTGTCATTTTAATTATCATCATATTGTTTAATTGTTGTTTATGTTTTCGTGATCTTTCATGTTTTGTAGTTTCCCTGGAATGTGTCTCAAAACCAAACCAAATACACTCCCATCAAGTTGATTCTGACTCAGTGTGACCCCTATTGGGTTTCTGATTGAACAATTTCTCTTAGAAAGATCAGCACGAGGCCGGTCCCCATGAGGTGGAGGTCAAAGATGTCCCAAATGTCCAAACTACCATGCCACCCCATCATTTCAGACATTAACCCCTCCTCCTCCTCCCAGTAATTTTCCCAGTCTTAGGGTTCTGTATTTCACTGTAATGCCTCACAGAACTCACAGACACCCAAGGGTTCATCTCACGTAGTAGTGGTGGAGGCTGGCAGGCTGGCGAGTCCCGGGTCCGTGAGTAGGTCTGGCGGATCCTCCCAACTCTCGGGGTTTGATGAACCTCGATCAGCAGATCAGGTGACGGCTGCTGTCCCACATCCAGGGGTGAGATGAGGATGATCCAACAAAACAAAGCCAGAGCAAGAGGAGAGCGAATCTTCCCAGGAGATTCATAGGTATACCCTCAGGGAAGTTAAGGGTGGTGATTTGAATTATACCCTCCAGCAAGGCAGGACTCAAGATACATTCCACCTGTGTTGCCCCAACAGAATTAACCTAAATCCCATCACAGAGTCTATTGCCAGTCATTATAGGGAATGACTACTACCAGCTGCCCAGCCAAGTTGATACCTGACCTTAACTACCACACCACCCCGAATAGGCATGGATAATGGGATTTACAAAACATCACAGAATGGAGGACAATGGCTAGAAGGGCCACATCAAGCAATTCACTGCAGTTTCTAAGGCTATATATCTTTATGGAAGCAGACCTCCTCAACTTTCTTCAATGAAGTGGTTGGTGGGTTCAAACTACTGACCTTTTGGTTAGCAGCCAAGTGTCTTAAACAGTATACTACCAGAGCTCCTTGGAATGTGTCTAGATGTGGTTTAATTTTCACAAAACTGAAAAGCCAGCATGCGAAGAAAACAAAAAAACCACCAAACTCACTGCCATCGAATCAACTCTGACTCATAGCATCCCCCTTTGGGTTTCTGAGGCAGTAAATCTTTATGGAAGTACATTGCCCAATCTTCCTTTCATAGAGTGGCTGGTGGGTTTGAACCAACAACTTTCTGGTTAGCAGTCAGATGCCTTAGGCACTATGCTACCAGAGCTCCTTAATTAGATAGATAGATGGATAGGAAGATAGATAGATAGATAGATATAGATATAGATATATAGATATAGATATAGATGATATAGATATAGAAATGTGTGTATGTGCACATATATATACATCTGTACTTTGAATATTAAAAAAAAACTCTGCTTTTTATTTTTCTATATTCATTATCTTCTATTTTTTTTTCCAAAAAACTTTTTATTGTGCTTTGGGTGAAACTTTATAAAACAGATTTTTTTTACATTCAACAGTTCATGCACATTTTGTTTCCTGACACTGATTTCAATCCCCACAATGTTAATAGCTCTCCTCCTACTTTTTCCCTGTGGTTACTTCTTCCCTGAATTCTTCTCACCTATGGATTCCTGCCTGCCGAGTTTCCTCCCTGTTCAAATGCTGCCCTTACGATCTCCCATGGTTGATTGTTCTAAGGAGTACATCTCCCTGGTGTAGGTGTTCAGCTCCTAGGCCTATCTATTTTTGGTCTGAGAATTAAGATACAAGACTGAGTCCAAATCTAAGCCAGAAGGGAGACTTAGGGGCCATGGTCTTGGTGGTTTCACCAGTCTCTATCTGACCAGTAATCCTGGTCTTTTTTATATTTTTGAAATTTGTTCCGCATTTTTTTCTCCCACTCTATCCAGGATCTCCAATGTTGAACACTTTCTGAGTGTTTGGCATTGGTAGCCAGGCATCAATTAGTTTTTTTGATCTCAGGGTCATGTAGGCTGAGGTCTTATGGTTTATTAATCACTTGGACTAATTGTTTCTCCATTTGTCTTTAATTCTCTTCACTCTTTTGTTCCAGACAAGAAGAGACCAATAGTTGCATCTTACATAGCTGCTCGCATGCTTTTAAGACCGCTGTTGCTACTCACTAACATAGGATGTAGAACAATGTTTTTGTGTACTATGTTGTATAAATTGAGCTTGATGCTCCCCTACCACATGACCATGGTCCCACGTCCAGAGGCCTAGTGACTCACTCCCTTAAGATGTTTGGTTTTGGCTAAGAAGCTATCCTAACTTTGTCCCCTGTTAGCTCTGTAATCTGTATGAATATTTTTATAGTACATGCAAATATGTATGTAGGAATATAGTCTGCCAAACATATGTATTTTGTTGTTGTTGTTATGTGCCGTCGAGTCGGACCTGACTCATAGCGACCCCTCCTTGGGTTTCCGAGGCAGTATC
>NW_006921948.1:123257-124099 GCF_000298275.1 Orycteropus afer afer
ACTTCCATAGTGATACTGCCTTGGCAACCCAAGAAGGGGTCGCTATGAGTTGGGGCCAACTCGACAGCACATAACAACAACAATAGCTAAGGATCTTGAACATTTCTTCATGTGTTTGTTGGCTGTCTGAATATCTTCTTTGGTGAAGTGTCTGTTCTTGCCCTTTGCACATTTTTTAAATTGGATTGTTTGTCTTTTTGATGTTGAGGTGTTGAAGTTGTCTATTAATTTTGGAGCTAAGTCCCTTGTCAGACATATCTTGGCTAAGTATTTTTTTCCCAGTCTGTAGGTTCTCTTTTACTCTTTTGGAGAAGTCTTCTGATGCACATAAGAATTTAATTTTTAGAATGTCCCAGTCATCTAGTTTATCTTACTGACATTTGTACATTTTGGGCTATGCTTGATAGTTGATTTATGCCATAAATTAGGACTCTTAGGTTTGCCTCTATTTTATCTTTATGAACGTTATATTTTGGGGTTTTACATTTAGGTATTTGATCCATCTTGATATGTTTTGCTTTCATGTATGGTATGTGGTATGAATCTTGTCTCATTTTTCTGCAAATGGATATCCAGTTTGCCAGTACCATTTGTTAAAAAAAATTATCTATTCACCATTGAATACATTTTGGCCCTTTGTCAAAGATTAGCTATCCATAGGTGAATGGATTGATTTCTGGGTTCTCAATTCTGTTCCACTGATCTATGTATCTGTCATTATACCAATACCAGGCTGTTTTGACTACCGTGGCTGTATAGGTTTTGAGAGCCGGCAATGTAAGACCTCCTACTTTGTCTTCCTCTTTGGTAGTGCTTTGCTTATCTGACCTCTCTTTCCTTTC
>NW_006921948.1:124318-129492 GCF_000298275.1 Orycteropus afer afer
TAGGAAGAGCTCACCTTCAGCAGGGTTTTATCTTGGGAAGCCTATGTTCCTGGGTTGAAGGTATGTTCTACTAGAGAGTTTTTACTTTTCCTTCTACTAGGTACTCTAAGGGTAGCACCAAATTTAGGCCACATTTTGTCTTAATTCCTCATTTGGAATGTGTCTGGATCATACAACTATAATAAACTCATATCCCAAATCCAAGTGAGGTTCTTACAAATTATCTGAAATCTCAAGGCTCATTTTTTGTTTTCCTCCCAAAATAGAGTCAAAGAAGCTTTGATATCATCTCTTTATGCTCTTGTGCAAGATGTTTTTTCTAATTCACACTTTTTCTGAAATTATAATCTTTTGAGGATTCCAACTCCTGGCCTCAGGTGGCCCTAATCCATGCCTCCTCTCTTGCGTGGATATTAAAATCAAAGCTCCTTAGGTTACAGCTGTGCCTTCCCCACCTCTGCCAGGAAACAAGGATCAATCATATCATGCCATATTGCTTTTATTTTTGGTTCCTTATTCATTTTTGGCCCTTAAGATTTTCACTTAATTCTCTGTAATTTCAGATTTGCATGGGTAAATGTTTGTTTCATTTAATCCAGTATCTTAAGGTATTTGGGTGCAAAACTTTTCAGACTATCTAGTCCACATTACTGTTGAAACCAAACGTTACTTTAAAAAAAAAAAAAAAAAAACCTCTTGGATTAGTTATAAGTTCTATTTTGTTTTCTATTTCTGATTTCTTTATTTTCTAGTATATATTAATTGCCTTCCTCCTACTTTTCTTGGGCTTATTTTGTCAATACTTTTTACTTCTTGAAGTAATTGAATGAATTAATTTATTTTTATCCTTTCCAATTGAATAATAAAAGTCCTTAAGGCTATTGAATATTCTACAGAGTACTGTTTTAACCAAATTTTGATGTGTAATGATCTCATTAATGTTATTTTAATATATTCTGCAGTTGTGGTTTTAATTTTTATTTTTTTCCCAAATTGTTTGTGAGAGAAGTTATGAAATTTCCTAATGGCTGATTTTTTTTTTTGTTGTTGTTCTTGTTCTACATTTATTATTTCTAGTTTTGTTTCATTGTGGGTATATAATTTGGTCTCTACCACTCCAATTTATTGGAAGGTATTAAAGTATTCTTTGTGGCCTACTACAGTAATTATTAAATGTTCCATTGATCAGGGATGAGAATTGGGAGGTATAATCTCTATTCGAAGTGTATAGAATCTCAGATATGTGTATTTGTCTGCTTGTGCATATACCAATTAGTTAAAATGTAGGAGTGGATAGTAAAGAAGGACAAAAGGAAATGGTAACCACAAAGAGAAAGTGGTAAGGGTGCTGTTACATGGTAAGGATTATAATCAATGTCATGGAACAAAATGTGTGTGAACTGTTGAATGGAAAACCAATTTACTCTGTAAATGTTCACCAAAATCACAATAAAAAGTTAATTAAAAAAATTATATTATTTGTTTAATTTTATGGTCATTATTCTTATTTGGTATCTACTTTAACATCTCATGGCTTGAGTGATATAAACTAACATATGCATTACTGTTGTTTTTATAAATTGTCATATTCCAAGCATGAGTCACATTACATATTTTTGAATAATATCACTCTGCATAGCAAACAAACAAACAAACAAACTGCCATTGAGTTGATTCCAACTCATAGCAACCCCTTTTGGGTTTCCAAGGCTGTAACTCTTTATGGTAATAGGTTGCATCATCTTCCTCCAGCAGAGCAACTGTGGGTTTGAACCACTGACCTTCTGGTTGGCAGCCAAATGCCTTACCCACTATGCCACCAGAGCATATACATGTTTATGCTAGCAATTATCACTTGATTTTATTCAAATCCTTTATCATTATAAACTGTCCTTCTTTGCACTATATAATGATTTTCGTCTTTATTTTATTTGATCATTGCTCAGTTTTTCTTTGCATTTGCTTGGTAGATCTTTAATCAATATATTACTTTCATATTTCTGAGGCTGTTTTCTACATTTGTCTCTATATTAATCCATTCTTACATCCACCTATTTAAGAAATATGTGTTAAACACCCTCTGTCTTCCAGGCACTTTGCTTTGTGCTAACTATAAAAATCTGAGCAAACCAGAACTACTCCCATAAGGTACTTACAAACTAATGAGTGGTATGAACAACTATGGTAAGTGAACAATAGGGTGTTTTGTTTGCACCTAATAGAGCCCTAATGTAAGGGAGATAATAAAAGCTTAGAATGAAGTGGTGTTTAACATGAGACCTAAAACTATGAATAGTAATTAGGCAGGAAAGGTAGGAAAAAGGATATCCTAGGAAGAGGAAATAGAAGACAGCCTAATGAATGTGAGGAATGGGACATGAGATTAAGAAAGGAAGAAGAGAAGTAGTCAACAGGGGCCTTGCAATAGTACGAAATGGCAAAGTGTCTATTCTAAGGGCAGCAGGATGCTCTTAAAAGGTTGCTGAGAACAACATGATCAAATCACCATAATCTAGACCATATAATAAAATCCAAACCCAGCGCTGTTGAGTTAATTGCAACTTATAGTGACCCTACAGGACAGAGTAGAACTGCCCCATAGAGTTTCCAAGGCTATAAACTTTATGGAGCAGACTGCCAAATCTTTCTTCCATGGAGTGGTTGGTGGGTTTGAATTGCCCACCTTTTGGTTAGACCTATCCTTTAGCAGCTGAGTGATTAACCACTGTACCACCAGAGCTCCTTAGACCATATAATAAGTCTTAATAAATTGAAAAGGATTAAAATCATTCAAGGTATGTTCAATGACCAGAAAAGAATTAAGTAAAAAATCAACAAAAGAAAGAAATTTGGAGACTGTCCAAATATTTTTAAGTAAACAACACATATGTCTGAATAACTCACGTGGCAAAAAAGAAACCACAAGGAAAATTAGAACCTATTTGGAACTGGATAAAAAAGAAATACTACGATCAAAATTTATTCACTTCAGCTAAAGCAGTATTTAGAGGGATATTTATACCTTTAAAGGAAAAGAAGAATGCTCTCAAAAAATAATCTAGGCTTTCACTGTACAAAACTGGAAAAAAGAGGAGTGTACTGTGAACACAGAGCAAGCAAAAGAAAGAAATAGTGACGATCAGAGCAGGAAACAGTGATAGAGGAAATGGAAAAATACAGAAAGTTAATATCCCAAAAGTTGGTTCTTTTAAAAGATCAACAAAATTGATAAAACTTTAGCTGGATTGATACATGCTACAACAAAGATGAATCTCATATAAATTATGCTAAGTGAAAGAAGCCAGGCCAAAAAAAAAAAAATGCATTTTGTGTGATTCTGTTTATACAAAATTTCCAGAAAAGACAAATCAATAGAGACATAAAGCCAGATGAGTGGTTTCCTGGAGTGGAGGGAGGGAGCAACATTGATTGACTGCAAACAGTCACGAGATCTTTTTTTCGTGGGTGATAGAAATGTTCTAAAGTTGGCTTACTTTGATGATTGCACAACTGTATTAATTGACTAGAAACCATTGAATTGTCCACTTAAAATCAAATTTCAATAAAACTTATAGAAAACACAGGAAAGTATAGAAAACAGTTTATGGAAATAACAGGAAAAAATGATAAGTTTGAAGATTTTATGTGGAAGAGAAGGGCGAAAAAACACTCTAGTATAAAATCCAGGGATCTGGCACTGTGCTGAGAAACATGGGAGGAAAAACCAGGTCCAGGGAAGCAGATAAATGCATGTTGGACAGTTAAGTGGGAAATGCCAGTGAGATTTCCATGTGGATATCTGACAGGCATTTCAATATAAGAGATACACATCAAGAAGGTCATCGTCCCAGGGTGGTAAAGATTTAGGATTCTTCTTCACTAATATTAATGTTTGTTCAATCTTTCCAAATACACAGCCTTCCAAAGCTTTTTTACTGTATCTTTTATACCTTTTTCTTTTATATGTCCCTACTATACTACTAGGAGCTCTGGTAGTGTAGTGCCTAAGGCACTTGACTGCTAACCAGAAGGCTGGCGGTTCAAACCCACCAGCCACTCCTCAGAAGGAAGATGGGGCAATCTACTTCTGTAGTGATACTGCCTTGGGAACCCAAGGAGGAGTTGCTGTGAGTTGGGTCTGACTTGATGGCACATAACAACAACAACAACAACAACAACAACACTATACTACGATACTACTCAATATTTCTAGAGCTTATATTCAAAAGTTTATATTAAACAATAATTACCATTTGTAATGTGTATATTCAAAATATACATTCTCACTCCCTCCCCAGGTACTTCTGGACAGTCTGATACTTCCCCTGGGGGTCTTGTTACGAACTGATTTCACAGATGGCAAATGACTCCTTTGGAGTGGATATGTTTTCTCAGAGCACAATGAGAAGTGGCCATAAGTCAGAATATTGAGAAATACAAAGATAACTGATGAGATCATGAGAGTAGTTTCAGAGGACTGGGAGGGACAGAATCTCAATTGCATTGGGTAGAGGGCTGTGGACTGATCTGCGGATGAGTCAGAGGAGAGCGATATGGCAGTAGCTGGGGGATTTGAAGGGAGGCAAGGGGTAAGATTAAGACATTAACATATTTAAATGTAGGTGTGACAGAATTAATGATGTAACTGAATATATGGAATAGATGTTTTAAATAATTCTCTTAAAAGGTGGAAGGGGAAAGGGATCCAAAGCATTGTTAGGAGAGACAGCACCTCCATTGTATTCAGAAGAAGGGCAGAAGAGATAGCTGCCCATGCATGTAGATTCACATTTGTTTCTTAATGCTCATCTCCCCCATTTTTCAATTTGTAATTTTGGGGGTGTTAACACTGTTGTAATAAAGTTGTAAAAAATGTTAATGATTTATAAACTATTTTGCTCATTTTCAAGGGCTATAACACACTCATACTCCATAATTATCAATTGCTTTTTGGGTCAGTACATATTTTTCATTGCATAATAACTTCTGGCCTGTTACTCTAAAGAAGCTTGCCTTAAGACTTCACCACTTCCATTTAGGAAGCCATGTCAGGAAAAAAAAAAAAAAAATGGGGATGAGTTTAACCATGCAGTTTCTCCTCCAGCTCTACCTCTACTGTACAGTTGTTGTTGTTGTTGTTATGTGCTGTCGAGTGGGACCCAACTCATAGCGAC
>NW_006921948.1:130073-131192 GCF_000298275.1 Orycteropus afer afer
TGCTCGTGTATAGGAAGACTGAACATTGTGAAAATGTCAGTTCTACCCAAAGCAATCTATACATTCAATGCAGTCCCTATCCAGATCCCATCAACATTCTTTAGGGATATGGAAAAACTAATCACTAACTTTATATGGAAAGGAAAGACACCTCGGGTAAGCAAAGCACTGTTGAAGAAGAAAGTGAATTTGCTCTGTAAATCTCCACCAAAATCACAATTGAAAAAATGTACAACAACAACAAAAAAAGAATTTTTCCATTTACTGCAGCAAAGCACTATATGGTGTTTAGGAGCCAGAGAATGTGGCACCCATGGTGCTGTCCTCTATTTGGGCTACATTGTCTTTCACATGACTGCTCTTTTCTGAAATTAGTAGTGTGAACATGTGACTTTTCCTGTTCTCTGGGAGGCTGCTTTGTTTTGTTCATTTTGATGGCTATTGGAGAGGATGTGTTGTCAGTGTGCCACAGTGTCTCCATTTTTCCTAGAAGTTCTAGAGAAGACTTTGGGGGTATGATTAATCTTTTCATATTTCTGTGCTAGGACATCATTCTGTCCTGAAGAATAAGCAGGATTTATACAGGTGGAAAAGACAGTGGGATGATGTCTACTACCTCTACCCAATAGTCCATTAATATTTGGGGAGGAGAGTTTCCTCCCATATAGAAAATGGGAAGCTAGGCCATTCAGTGTACCAATGATCATTGTGAGTGTGAACCACCTTTATAAGCCAAACCAAAGCAACGCCATTTGCATAAAGTGGAATCCAACTCATAGCAACCCTGTAAGACCGAGTAGTATAGTCTCATTGGGTTTCCAAGGCTGTAATCTTTATAGAAGCAGACTGCCACATCTTTCTCCGGTGGAGCAGATGGTGGGCTTGAACACTGACCTTTTGCTCTTAAACATTGTACCACCAGGGCTTCTTACCACCTTTATAGCATACTACAAAAAATATACTACCCATGACTAAAACATAAATTTTGTGTGTGTTTCTGGAAGATACATTTAATGTAATTTATGGTGTAGTGCCTAAGACATTTGACCACTAACCAGAAGGCTGGCTGTTCAAACCTACCAACCACTCTTTGGAAGGAAGATTGGGCAATCTACTTCC
>NW_006921948.1:133772-135475 GCF_000298275.1 Orycteropus afer afer
TCATGCTTGGTAAAGTGGAGGGTCAGCGAAAAAGGAGAAGTCCTTCAACGAGATGGATTACGCAGTGGCTGACACGTCAGGCTCAGTTATAGCAAGTATTGTGAGGCTGTCACAAGACTGGGCAGTGTTTCATTCTGTTGTACATAGGATCACTATGAGTCAGAACAAACTGGACAGCATCTAACAATAACAACCACAAAAAGTGTAGATATTCTTCACTTTTTGAAAGTTTGCCTTACACCACTTTGCTTTTACAAAAGAGCTACATTATACCTGTTAATAAAAGAAATATGAAGATTTTGGCTTTTGGAAAAAAGATAAAGTAGATTGCCCAGTCTTTCTTCCACAGAGCAGCTGGTGGGTTTTGAACCACTGACCTTACAGTTAGCAGTCAAGTGCCTTATCCGCTATGTCACCAAAGCTCCTTAAAGCAAAACTGTTGTTGTTGTTGTGTGCTGTCAAGTCGACCCCGACTCATAGCGACCCCTCCTTGCGTTTCCGAGACAGTATCACTACAGAAGTAGATTGCCCAACCTTCCTTCTGAGGAGTGGCTGGTGGGTTTGAACTGCCAGCCTTCTGGTTAGCAGTCAAGTGCCTTAGCACCCAGTATTTGTTTTGCAGTGAGCTGTTAACTAGGCAGTGCACCCTGCCAGAGTGGGATCACCAAGCTCCTTCTCTGGGAACTATACTCAGCATCTCAACATCAAGCCATTATAGCTTTGAACTGTGTCTGTGAACAGTGTATGTTCGTGCTACTTTATTTTATTGTTTTTGGTATGATTTGGTACATTGTTTTTTGAGTGTATGAACACTCAAAATTTTTTTCCCGTGTAAATTAATGGTAAATGCTTCTTGGCTTTAACCCATTCAGGCTTACAAAAGGTTTCATAGAACACTCTACTTTTGGATTAGGGGTGGGTGGGGGGTAGCCTGCACATCATTGAAAACTCTGTGGAGCCCAGTTCTACTCTGAAATAGATGGGATCCCATGAGTTCAAATCCACTGGAAAAACTGGTTTTATGTTCATTAACAACCAAAATGTGACCACTAAGAGATGTGAAATGGTCCATCACTTCCAGTTTCTACCTGGCCCAAGATTTGTGTAGCAGGTGGCAGAAGGCTTGCTCCTATGATGGGCATCAGGCTAAGCTCTCCAGGGATACCCACAGCAAGAAGGTTTGCACCACCCGGCACTGTGCTGCAAGGGTGGTGGTGGTAGAGATGATGGTGCCCATCCTATGCCAAGGGTGGAACCAGGTTTCTGGTTGATGGTTCCTTCTTGATGAAGCCTGGCTTGGACTTCTTGAGGATCTCTTGAGCTCACACATGCAGATGTGGAAGTAGTTGACGTACCCTACTAGGTCCGGCCCATTTGTGCAGGTCTGGTGGTTCGCAGAGGGACTGTTGGAGGGAGCCTCTTGCTGACTCTAGGTCCGAGGTGAGTATCTGGTACCCCTCATCCTCAGATTGGACCACTGTGGCTTTAGGGAGGCCAGCTAAGGATGGAGAACATCTGGGAGCTCTTGTCTGGGTTTTTTTTGGAGAGCCTGTGGTGTCTTCTTGAGGAGTAGGGAGCTATGTGGGAGGGCCAGGCCCTTGGCTGAGAAGCCGGGAGGTGACTATTAACAGCTAGGCAAATGAGGGCTTGGCAAGGGCCAGTAGACCGGCAGAGTGGGGTTGGGGCCTGGCGACCCTTCCGTG
>NW_006921948.1:135575-142100 GCF_000298275.1 Orycteropus afer afer
ACCACTGCAGGGGCTGCAGGTAGGGAAGTATGGGGCTGCACAGGCACTTGAGTGTCTTGAAGCAGGAGCCCTAGACCTCCCAGGCGCTCAGGTTCAGGGTCTTGAGGTCTGGCAGCTCCTGCTTGCTGTCAGGAGGAAGCTTTGTGACAACTGTGCTGCTCCACCCATTGGCCACCTGTGCTAGGTATCCAGGGACAGACAATTTCTTATTGGGGTACAGGGGGAGCACAAGTTTGTGGCCACCATTGCATTCTTCTCAGAACCTGGCCCCAGATCTGTTCAGCCTTGGGTCCATCCCAGGGTGGCCACGATGCAGTGTGGCTCAGGCCTAGACTGGTAGGCCAGACTGGAATGAGCTCCCCTTTTCCCAGTTGGTACTGCAGAGTGGAGGCGGCCATCTTGGCTTTGGCGCATATTGGGCAGCAGCCCTAGGAGGGAGATAAATTAGCTTAATTTTTAATAAGAGTATTTTCTTACCCTCATTTAGTGTTTGTACTGTTTTATACATTCTCTTCCCTATTAGCTAAATGAAGTATTACAAGAAAAGTGCATAGAATCATACCGTTAGACTCTGGGGGTTCTATTATTATCCCCATTTAGAACCAAAAAGACTGAAAGACTGAGAGGATAGATAACTTTCCCAGGGTTACACAGCTAGTTATCCAGGTTTGGAAACCAAGCTCCATTAACTCTACAGCCCACTACTTAAACCATTATAGCATGTTGTTGTTTTAGGTGGTGGTTACTGTGGAGATTCTGATGCATAGTGACCCCACGTGTTATGGAGCAGAATTATAGCTCCATATTGTTTTCTTGGCTGTAACTGATGGAAGTAGATGGCCAGACTTTTCTTTCTTGGTACCATTGATTGGGTTGGAACCGCCAACCTTTAGGTTAGCAGTGGATTGCAAACTATTTGTGCCACCACCTCATATGTGATCCACAGTGTCAGTGTGAAGGAAGTTAAACTTGCAGATTCTCTGGATGAGGAACCTGAAGTTCAGAGAGGTTAGGGATTTGTCCAAAATAACATTGTTGTTGTTAGATGCTGTTGAGTCTCTTCCAACTCATTAGCAACCCTGTGCACAAGAGAGCAAAACACTTCCCAGTCCTGTGTGATTCTCAGCCATCCTCACAATCATTGCTGTGTTTAAGCCCATTGTTGCAGCCACTGTGTCACTCCATCTTGTTGAGGAGCTTCCTCTTTTTCATTGACCCTCTACTTTACCAAGATTTGTTCATTCTTCTGGGAGTCTATGGTATATTCAATATTCTTCACCAACATCGTAATTCAAATGCATCGATTCTTCTTTGGTCTTCCTTATTCTTTGTCCAGCTTTTACATGCATATGAAGCAATTGAAAATATCATGGCTTGGGTTAGGCGCACCTTAGGCTTCAAGGAGACATCTTTGCTTTTCAGCATCCTAAAGGGGTCTTTTGCAGTATATTTGCCTGGTGCAATACATCATGTGATTTCTTGACTGCTGCTCCCATTGGTGTTGACTGTAGAACAAGTAATAGGAAACCTTTGACAACTTCAATCTTTTCTTCATTTGTCGTGATGCTGCTTATTGGTCCACTTGTGAGGATTTTTGTTTTCTTGATGTTGAGGTGTAATCCACACTACAGACTGTACTCTTAATCTTCATCAGTAGTGTTTCAAGTCATCCTCAATTTCAGCAAGCAAGGTTGAGTCATCTGCATATTGCAGGTTGTTAGTGGGTCTTCCTGCAATCCTAATGCTGTGTTTTCTTCATATAGTCTAACTTCTTGGATTATTTGCTCAGCATTCAGATTGAATAAGTATGGTGAAAGGATACGGTCCTGACACACTCCCTTCCTGATTTTAAACCATGCAGTATCTCCTTGTTCTGTTTGGAAGACTACCTCTTGGTCTATGTACAGGTTCCTCATGAGCACAGTGAAGTGTTCTGAAATTCCTATTCTTTGCACTTTGAAAAAACGACAAAGCTTGGACTAAAACTCAGGTCTCCTGAAAAGTTGATTGTTCTTTGTATTTCATTGTACTGCCCCTCTCCATGTTCTGACTTCATAACTTACAGACATGAGCTCTGTTATGGAGGGTTATTTCGCACATGGGAAGATTACAGATACGTAATGGCAATACTTATCTTATACCTTGATTGTGAGTCTTAAATGAGTTAATGACAGTTAGTTTCTCCCATAATCCCTTACATAGAACAAATTAAACCCAACCAGTTGCCATGGAATCTTCTCTGACTCATGCTGCCCTCATGTGTGTCAGAGTAGAACTGTGCTCCACAGGGTTTTCAATTGTTGAGTTTTCAGAAGTAGGTCACCAGAATTTTCTTCCGAGGTGCCTCTGGGTAGATTCAGAGTGCTAACCTTTTGGTTAAGATTAGCACCTTCCAGGGAATCCTGCACATAACAAGTACTCCATAAATGGAATCAATGTCTTTGAATGTTCTTTTATTGACATTTTCTTTTCTCTTCCTGACTGTCCTTTTTCTGCTTCTTTTATCCCAAAACAACCAGCATCCCTATTGGTCTTCTTCCCTTTGGCTTTATCCTTTGGTAGTTGCTGCTTTCCTTAGCTTTCTATTTTCACTGACTACTGCCCTGAATCTCCTTTATAAAGCCTGCCCAATTTTGAAGGAAAAAGGCTGAAATAAAGCACTAATAAAAAAAACAAAGCTTGGGAGCCTGGAGGAAATAGGACAACAATGATGGGAAGTATGAGGAATTCCTGTGAGTAGCAGTGAGTAGAATTCAGAACAGAGGTGAAAGGTAAGCTGGGCTACAACTTTTATATGACAAATGATACATTAAGACCAAAATGATCATCTCAAATGTAGTACGTTCTGCAAAGCACCCACACAGTAACGACAGCATTCAACTTTTCATGTTGATGCCTGAAGCTTAGATGTGGCCTGAGTCTTATTTTATTATTTTCCGGATGACTTTATCTTTGGGGAACTTTAATGGCAGACACATTGGACCAGCCATGTGTATACACAGAGTATCAGTTATAAATACATTTGCTGCTGGCCCACATTTACATACATCATCTCATTTAATGCTCATAACAGCTCAGTGAAACAGCAAAACTATTATAACCTCCATTTAACATAGAGGAGAATCAAGGTTCAGAGAGGTCAACTAACTAGCTCTGGGCCACACACAAGTAAGTGCAGGAACAGGCTGTACCACCCTGGCATAATATTGGTTGATTATTCTCTTGAGAAATTGATTGACCCATTAAAAGCAAGGCTTTGAATTGGTCCATTCTTGTTCCATCCCTTGCTGAAAATTTGCATTTGCACCCCAGATAGACCCAGTCAGAATCTTCATTTTACCAAGACATTGTGCTTGGTTTCACTTTTACATAGGAACAGGCCTACCAAAGTGCATTAGACATTTCAGAAAGCCAAAGACGGTATAGGAAACAGATTGAAAGGAAACAGAGAAAATGGTGAGGCAGGAATTAAATAATAATACAGGAACTAAGGGACTTAAGACTCCAGATTAAAGGAGCTCTTCAGAGTATCGATGCTCTGATCTCCATTTCTGAAAACACTGACATGAGTAGTAAAGAGTGGGGTTCCTGCATTGGTGCAGTTTATAAAGTCCCACAAGTGATTCAAATGTACAGCTAGGATTGAAAACAATGGCTGTAACTTGTAATCCTTTTGGGAATTTATTGGTCAGAACACACAGATGTGGAAATACTGCTCCTGTGCATTTCTCATCAGGTGTTTCTCATGGTCATGAGAACCCTCTTTCCTGAGAAGTATCACTTCTCAGTCTAATGGAAAAAAAAAAAAAAAAAAAAAAAACCACACCTGGGACTAAGACTTCAGAAAGTACAGTAACAGAACCCAATCCATGTCACCCGCTCCTTACCCCACTGCAACCAGAATTCTCAATAATTTTTACCTTGGACATGGACTGTTTTATCTCCACCCCTACTCAGCTTGGAAGTCTTGGATCTTAGAGGTCAACTGGATGAAACCCCTTTACAGTTGTAAAGACTAAAGTATAGAGGGGAGCAAGTAGGACTCTGGACGCTTATGTAGAACTAGAATTCAAAAATTCAAAACTAGCTCAGTTGTTTCCTATACATGCAGAAACTTTCTCTTCCATCATTTAGAGATATAGTCAAGGCACAGTTGGAACACAGAGAAGGTAGAACTTGAGTGTCACTAGAGGAGTCAGGGAAAGGTCCTATGAGGTGGTGATGCTTGATACAAGATGTAAAAATAAGCATGATATTGCAAGGTAGATAAAGAAGTTGAGATCTGGACAGGCATTCTGGGTGGAGGGAAGAATATGTGCGAAGGAATAATGTTAGATGAGAGCCATAAGTGATCGTAGCCATCATGTAACTCCTTCACTTTACTCTTGGGGGAAAAAATAGGCCTCTACATGGTGCCAAGTGCTAGGAATACAGACATAATTAAGATAGGGCCCCTGTCTTCAAGAAACACACAGTCTACCATGAAAGTAATAGCTTTATCTCTTTGCAAAAGTTTTATTTCTGTTCTGTTTGACCCACCCATGGGCCAGTAATGTTAGATCTACTTCCTCACCAAAGCCCTCACACCCATATTTCATTGTCTTCACTGCCCGTGTGGAGTGCTAGTGTGAGAGGCCAAGTGCAGGTTCCTCCCAACCACAGGATAAAGAGAGCCCAGAGAACATATCTTACTAATGGCAGGATCAGTATTTCATATCTGTACCTGAAGAACAGCTTTCAAAAATATATTCATTCATCACATTACATTTATATTGAATTGCTAGTACTTGAAAGTACTCATTAGTTTAATCCACTAACTCCCCTCCAAGGAGTGCCAACTAGTTGCACAACACTAAGCCAACTGTTGGGAGGCTGTGAGGATGAACTGCATGAAGGTTCTGCCCTTCAGGAGCTTCAGGATTCATTGGGATAAACCATGTAGTTCATAAGGAAAGATAAAAGCAGGACACATATTTTATAAGTGAGGCAGCATGGTGTAGGGAAAAGAATATTCATTTTGCAGTAAGATGAGCTCAGGTCTGTGACTTAATAGTTTTGTGGTCTTGGACAAATTATTTCCTTAATTTCCCCCTCTGTTCAATGGAAACGATGACAACCCCACCTCAATAGTTGTACGTGTGTGTGTACACTGAATAAGTGAAACAGCATAGCAAGCAACCTGGCAGATTGTAAGACTTCAGTATATTTTCAGTGATTGTCACACCCCCACACACCATCCCAACCCCCTAAACAACTAAAGTTGTCTGAGTGTTCAGAGGAGCTTGAAAGATTTGGTGCTATTTTACTTCTTTCATGAATGATACAACTTAAAATAAATAAATAAACTTACATGGCAACCCCTATCATTTTCTCAAAATTCAAAATAATGCATTTCTTAAAACAATTTGGAGTGGTTACTTACTGTGGCCTTGGATCCTGCTTGAGAAAGATTTGGCATATATTATCAAGAATACAATTTTATTGAAAAAGCTCATAAAGCTTCATCCTGAGCTATTACTGATTTAGGATGAGCAGATATATGGGAACTTTCACACTCTAGTGAACGGGATTATGCATTTGTCTCTAACCCACATAACTCATATTTCTAGGCTGACTTCTTCCGAGTTCCTCACTTTCTGATTAATGATGTGAATAGCACGGCTGTAGGCAGTGTTCTCTTATCTGGCCATGCCACAGACTCACTTTCAGTTGACCTTCACAAAGTTCTAGGCAGCATTTCTGCAAACTTTCTGTAGTAATGAACATTGGAGAAGGAAGTTATGATTTGTGATTCTAAAACGACATAGAAAGTGCAAAACAAACATACATACTTACATGAGAACTCTGGATCGTGGCAAGTACATATAGCCTCTCCTTTATTGTTTTATAGATTGATATTATTAGTTTTTTTTTTCTTTCTGGAGAATGTCATTAATTACAAAAATAAACTAACTGGCAGTGTTCTCATTAAAGATAAATGTGAACTGGGAAGACCATATGGATAAATTGTTCCCTGCCTCATTCAGATGAAAAGAAACATTTCAGCTCTGGAGGGAACAGTGAGAAATGTGTATATTATAGATTTATAGGTTTTAATAACTTCATCTCATTCTATTACACTTCGAACCCCATCGGAATCATAAAAGGTTAATATTGAGATGAACCCTAAGAGCATAAATTAGGCATTTGCCATTACATCTCCCCCCCAAATGAGCCTTAAACTATGTAACACTTGATTAGCAAGAATTTCCTTTTTTATTAAAGAAATGAAGATGCACTGCACTGAATGATATTACTGAGAATGCCTAAATTTTCTCATTAGTGTACAAGTGCTTAAACTCGCTATTACAGATTTCTGCCAGCCAAACCCCAGGTCCCAGTGGACCCACACAGAGTTTTATGGAGCACTAGTAGGGAATGTGTTTCAATTGCTCACAAATATATATGTATATATAGTCATATTGGGAGCTCTGGTGGTGCAGTGCCTAAGGCACTTGACTGCTAACCAGAAGGCTGGTGGTTCAA
>NW_006921948.1:143418-144125 GCF_000298275.1 Orycteropus afer afer
ACAGAAGTAGATTGCCCCATCTTGCTTCCGAGGAGTGGCTGGTGGGTTTGAACCGCCAGCCTTCTGGTTAGCAGTCAAGTGCCTTAGGCACTATGCTTTTTATTTGTTTGTTTCTGCTGCAAAATGAGGACACCGCTCCTTTCACATAGGACTCTTATAAAGGTGAATGGTGTAATCATCTTTTGAAGACTTTGGCACAACGTAGGTGCTTAATATATATTTGTTAAAATGAATTGAACCTCCTCATTTTGTAAGCTTAGGAAATCCAACCCAGTTGGCTTAAGTGACTTGCTCAAAGCAACACTATTAATGATAGTACAGTTACTAGAACTCAAGTCTTACTGATTCAGTTGGATTTTTTTCTTCCCCAAAGATGAGGATGTAAATGCCCAGTCTTAGTGCAGTTCTAATAATATTGTCTTAATGTAATTTTGACTTTTTAACTATTTTCAGACCTACTGGTGGCAACATATTTGAGAGAACAGATAGGTTATTGCATGTTTCTAAATTGCTCTAACCTAACCGTGCCGTACCTGCAGGTGACAAAGTTGACCTGTATCACCTAGCACTGTAGCATGGAGCTAGTATAAAGAACAGATTATTAACAGCTACAGGAGCTCTGGTAGCATAGTGGCTAAGACAGTTGCCTGCTAACCAGACGGCTGGCGGTTCAAACCCACCAGCCACTCCTCGGAAGGAAGGTTGGG
>NW_006921948.1:144225-144838 GCF_000298275.1 Orycteropus afer afer
ACTTCCGTAGTGATACTGCCTCGGAAACCCAAGGAGGGGTCGCTATGAGTCAGGTATGACTCGACGGCACATAACAACAACAACAACAACAACAGTTTATTCATCACTTATGTAAAAGGAACATAAGTGATTTATACGAATCATCTCATTTAATCTCACAACAATTTAGCAAAGTAGCTATGATCATTACCACCATTTTAGGAATGGGGAGAAATAAAGCACAGGAAAAAGTTAAGTAACTTTGCCCAAGGTCATGGAATCGGGAAGTGAGACTTGAACCCAAGCAGTCTGGCTCACCTATACTCTTGACGTCCATGCACTGTGCTGCCTCGAGATGGATGATGTGTAGATAAGAGTGGCTCAGTGGAAGGGTAAAGCAATTTAGAGTGGGAACCAAGAGCATCATAACTCGGCTGTTAGTTTAGGAAAGAGGAAATGGAGGGTTCGGAAGGCAAAGGGAATGTGAAGGGAGTTTTTGCAAGGCAGCCATAAGGGACAGCAAAGTAGCTGCAGGAAATGAATATTAAAGCATTGAGACTGCACTTCTGCATCAGCCCGAGGTGAAAATAGGGCTGAGGTGTGTGTAGAGAGGCTCATTAGGCCAGGAAAGAGC
>NW_006921948.1:145568-147138 GCF_000298275.1 Orycteropus afer afer
AAATCAGGAGCTCAGGTAGCATAGTGCCTAAGGCACTTGACTGCTAACCAGAAGGCTGCCGGTTCAAACCCACCAGCCATTCCTCGGAAGGAAGATGGGGTAATCAACTTCCGTGGTGATACTGCCTCAGAAACCCAAAGAGGGGTCGCTATGAGTTGGGTCTGACTCGACAGCACACAACAACAACATTTGTTAAATCTACTCATAAATTCTGGTCAGCTAACCTGGTTTGGATCAATCAAGTATAGGTGGTATACTGGGAAAAGCTTTAAACTGAGATCTAGTAATATGGGTTAAGGGGTATAATGTCTGGCACTAATTTCCTGTGTAACCTTGACTTGGTCTTTCTGAGCCTTGCTTTCCTCACTGGAAAAGAAATGTGGTTGAAATGAACAATGTATATTTTAACATGTACTTGCATGACTAAAGGTCCTGTTTTGCCTGAGACTGTTCTGGTTTTAGTCCTGAGAGCCCTGTCCCCTGGGAAACCTTTTCCTGGGGATGTGAAAAGTCTTGGCTTTCCTCTGTCAATGGGGGCAGACAGGGAAAAGTACAAAATCAGTATGGGCCTTCAGGCCCACAAAATAAGGAACTGAAAGCAGTACTCTTTTTAGTGTTAAATGGGTAAGATAGTGATGATCTGCCCTAGTAGTCCTGCCGCTGTTTTTCCCTGTGACCACTGATGTTGGCAACTGTGATCCAAAGTAATGGATCATCCATTGTTGCCTCACTCTGAGAGATGCAACTTAAGTGTGCGATTGAAATGTGTTGTAATCATGGGCATTAACACTCCTTTGACTTTGCGGGGTAGTTTTGTATTGAGATAATGTTTCTTCAGCTTTTCAGCATCGTGAATAGTATGACCTTGTTTTCCAAAAGGTCATATAATAACAATGAAACAGTTACAGCATCAATGCTGGCATGACTTGGACATCATCAAAAAAGAAGGCTACATGTGTTATTTTAATCACGGATGGACAGGCTCAAACAAGTGAATTAGGGAGTTAAATAATCAAAACAGGTAATACTTTACAATATGCAGAAATGGGTTTGGGAGTGGGAAGATGGAGAAGAGGGTGCAGAAGCATATTTGGAGAATGAATCTCACAAGCCTGAGACGAGACAGATAAATACTCCTAAACCAATCAAGCGAGGAAGCAGAGGCAGGGATCCAGGTAAGGCTGGGGACCCCGGCTACACCCCTCCCAAATGGTGGGAAAGCAGAGAAAAAGATGGGGGGGACCAGGACAGAGTGAGGAAGCAGAGGCAGGGATCCAGGTAAGGACAGGGACCCAGGCCACACCCCTTCCAAGTGGCAGGAAAGACGCAGGGATCTATGTAAGGGGAGGGTGGGGAGGATGGAGAGGTTTTGAACAGCTAATGGAGACAAACTTGTCTGTCAGTTTGTCCTATTATGGTGGCCTGTTGCTGCGAAGCTTGAGGCTGTGCCACTGGTGTCCCAAACCCAGTAGGTTTGCACATGCTGCACAGGTTTCAACAGCTTACAGACTGAGACAGACTAGGAAGAAGGAAGAGGCCATCCACTTCTTAAAGAACTGGCCAGGGAAAA
>NW_006921948.1:148289-150514 GCF_000298275.1 Orycteropus afer afer
TGTGGAACAGACCATCAACTGCTCATATGCAAGTTCAACTTGAAGTTAAAGACAATTAAAACAAGTCCACAAGAGCCAAAATATGACCTTGAATATATCCCTCCTGAATTTAGAAGCCATCTAAAGAATAGACTTGATGCATCGAACACCAATGACCGAAAACCAGAAGAATTGTGGGATGAGAACATCATCAATGCAGAAAGCAAAAAAAGGTCACTAAAAGAAGCTTGGCAACAAAAAAGTCCTCCGTAGCTCTTAGGTTCTCTGATTTGAAAATTGGAGTGTCAAACCATCATCTTGAATTCTATGCAGACTCTATCAGAAAACATCAAACAAAAGACACAATTATATTTTGTTCATCTATCTGCATATTTGGCAGAGATTGCAAAGGTAAATTTTGGCAGATTCGGTCTATAAATCTCTTACCAAAGAAAATTAAAGGTCTTCTCTGCTACATGTCCCATTACTTTGTATACAACACTGCTAAAAATAGCTATAATTTGTTTACCTGTAGCATTGAGACTTTTATAATGAAAGATTTGTTTGTCATTTTTCAGTTTTCAGAAAACATGTAGAAGTACTTGAGGAGATTTTTGACTTAAAAGAAATGGAAAGAAATGGTGTCCTTAGACATGTGCTTACAACACGGCCATCATTTCTGCCTCCATAGGAAAGATGACTTCGGTCATCATGAAAATTTAGGCAGAACTATAAGGTACTGGGTAATTATTCCAAATAACTGGATTTTCATAACCTTTTTCCCATTTATTTATTGTTGTTGTTGTTGTTATGTGCCGTCGAGTCAGATCTGACTCATAGCGACCCCTCCTTGGGTTTCCTAGGCAGTATCACTACGGAAGTAGATTGCCCCATCTTCCTTCCGAGGACTGGCTGGTGGGTTTGAACCGCCAGCCTTCTGGTGAGCAGTCAAGTGCCTTAGCCACTATGCTACCAGAGCTCCCATTTAATTATTAGAAAAGCATAATTTCATCTACTTCAGTCTTCTATGTGCTATTTGCAATGTGAACAGAGGGAAAGTTAACTATCTAATACTTAAAAACAAAAACCAACTTAACAGTCTAGCACCTCATGCCCCACCTGTGCCCTTTATGAGGGAAAGGCAAGTCATAAAATATTATCTGGTGGTTGGCAATGATCATTTTTAGTCTATTTGAAAAAATGTTTAGAGTCATGGGAACATCAACAAATAGAATGAGAAACATTGTGTGGAAATATTTTAAAATTTGGAAAAATAAGCACAAAAAAGTTCTGTTGTTTTACTATTTATATTTTGTTTCTTTTATTATAAAATAAATGAATGCTTATTATAGAACAATAATAAGAAAAACTCAGAAATGATACCTAAGGAAAAATATATAAATAATGCCCACAGTGTCATAAACTATGGATTCCTTGGGATCAAATTTTCCAGATCCTTTGCTTTTACTCTCTTAAATGAGATGACACCAAGCATGTTTACTAATCTGTACTTAACATAATAGTCCAGTATTTCAAGAACATTTTTACTTTTTAAAGCATCATTATTATGAAATGTTTGCATGAAAGACTGGCTTATGTACATTTCCAGTATATATGACGCCCTCTGATGTTATTCCTGAATGTTATCCCTTTTCATACCCCCCACCCATGTAAGTACGTTTACAAATAGTATCTGAATCATTCCCATGCTTCTTGATGTTTTACCACATATGTATGTATCTGTGAACAACATTCTGATTTTCCCTATATAATTGGAATCATGTTTTCTGCAACATTATGTTGGAGAATTCATCCATGTTGGCACAAGTAGCTATATTTCATGTATTTTCCATTATATACAGTGTATCATTGTTTGCCTGTAGCACTGTTGTTTAGTCCATGGATCTTTTGGCTGATTCCAGTTTTTTACTTGTACAAACAATGGTGATATGCACATTGTTATACATGTCTCATGCTTTTGGTTGCGGGAGAAAATACAAAGAAAAAAAAAGTTAAATTTAAATTTCAGATTAAAAAAATTCAGTATAAGTATGTCCGAAGGAGTGATAGTATAGTGGTTAGGGCATTTTGCTACTAACCAAAATGTTGATGGTTCCAACTCACCAGCCGCTCCGTGGAAGAAAGATGAAGCAGTCGTTTTCATAAAGATTTACAGCCTTGGAAACCAGTGGGGTTCACTATGAGTCTGAATGGACTTGAAGGCAATGGTATTTGGGTTTTTGGTA
>NW_006921948.1:175894-178091 GCF_000298275.1 Orycteropus afer afer
GGCTGCTACCCAAAAAATTGGCAGTTTGAACCCACCAGTAACTGCACAGGAGAAAGATGAGGCAGTCTGCCTCTGTAAAGATTCACAGCCTGGGAAACTGTATGGGGCAGCTCTTCTCTGTACTACAGGGTCATGTAAGTGGGCATTGACTCAATAGCAGTAGGTTTGGGTTTTGTGGTTTGGTTTCTTAAGATCTCTGGAGTGCTCACATGTCCTACCACAACTGTAAGCCTCTCCAACAAAGAGATTTCCTAAATCACATAATAGGTACTCATTACAAAAGGATGCCTCACTTCCCAGCTTTCATTAAAATAGGATTAAGTAAACATTCATACGCTGTATACCAATATTCAGAAACATTCCTCTAGCCTGACGATAAGATTATCCATACATATAATTTAATTGTAGACCCAGGCGTGAAATAAAAATTGCTACAATCTTGGCTATTTTAGTCTAAACTGAAGACTGAGAATTGATTGATTCAGTGAGCAATTATAGATTTGCAGATTTCCATTGATTTGGACTGGCATCACCATACTGGTTTTTGTATCGTCTACTACCATTTTGTGTCACTGACCATTCAGTATAATTTCAGACATTTATGAGCAACAATTTTAAATATGTTTGAAAATACAATAATACAATACTCATTTTCTATAATTGTTGTTGTTAGGTGCCATGGAGTCAGCTCCAAATCATAGTGACTTGATATACAACAGAACGGAATACTGCCAGTGTGCACCATTCTCACAATCCTTGCTATGCTTGATCCCGTCTTCACAGCCACTGTGTCAATCCATCTTACTGAGAGTCTTCCCCTTTCCACTGACCCTCTACTTTACCGCCAGGAGCTCTGGTGGTTCAGTGCCTAGGGCATTTGACTGCTTACCAGAAGGTTGGTGGTCGAAGCCACCAGCCACTCTGCACAAGGACGATGTGGAAATTTACTTCCATAAAGATTTACTGCCTTGGAAACCCAATGGTGGGGGTCACTGAGTCAGAATCGACTGGATATCAGTGGGTTTTTTTTTCTTTTTCTTTTTGGTTCTACTTTACCTAGGATGATATCCTTCTCCATGGACTGGTCTCTTCTGACAACATGACCAAAGCACGTGACACAAAGTCTGGCCATTCCTTCTTCTAAGGAGCATTCTGGCTGTACTTCTTCCAAAACAGTTACATTCATTCTTCTGGCTGTCCATGGTATTTTAAGTGTTCTTCACCAACACCACAACTGAAAGGCATCAACTCTTCTTCAGTCTTCTTTATTCATTGTCCAGCTTTCACATGCATATGAGGCAACTGAACATACCATGGCTTGGGTTAGGCGCACCTTAGTCTTCAAAGTGACATCTTTGCTTCTTAACACTTTAAAGAGTTCTTTTGCAGCAGATTTGCCAAGTGCAATAGGATGTCTGACTTCTTGACTGCTGCTTCCATGGGTGTTGATTGTGGATCCAAGTAAAATGAAATCTGTGACAACTTCAATCTTTTTTCCATTTATCATGATGCTGCTTATTGGTCCAATTGTGAGGATTTTTGTTTTCTTGATGTTGAGCTGTAATCCATACTGCAGACTGTAGTCTTTGATCTTCATCAATAGTGCTTCAAGTCTTCTTCACTTTCAGCAAGCAAGGCTGTGTCATCTGCATATCATAGGTTGTTAATTAGTCTTCCTCCAATTCTTATGCTGTGTTCTTCTTCATATAGTCCAGTTTCTCAGATTATTTGCTCAGTATACATATTGAATAAGTACAGTGAGAGGATACAACCCTGATGCATGCCCTTCCTGATTTCAAACCATGCAGTATCCCCTTGTTCTGTTTGAATGACTTCCTCTTGGTCTATGTACTGGCTTCTCATGAGCACAGTGAAGTGTTCTGGAATTCCCATTCTTCTCAATGTTATCCATAATTTGTTATGATCCACACAGTTCAATGTCATTACATAGTCAATAAAACACAGGTAAACATCTTTCTGGTATTCTCTGCTTTCAGGTAACATCCATTTGACAATAGCAATGATATCTCTCTTTCCACATCCTCTTCTGAATCCAGCTTGAATTTCTAGCAGTTCCCTGTCAATATACTGCTGCTACCACTTTTTGAAGGAGCTCTGGTAGCATAGTGCCTAAGGCACTTGACTGCTCACCAGAAGGCTGGCAGTTCAAACCCACCAGCCACTCCTCGGAAGGAAG
>NW_006921948.1:178396-188207 GCF_000298275.1 Orycteropus afer afer
TCCATCAGTTCCTGGAGCCTTGTTTTTTGCAGCTTGGACTTCCTAGTCCAGTACCATCGATTCTTGATTATATGTTGCCTCCTGCAATGGATGAAGATCGACCAGTTCTTTTTGGTACAGTGACTCTGTGTATTCCTTCCATCTTCTTTTGATGTTTCCTGCATCATTCAATATTTTGCCCTTATAATAGTTCCTTGTTGCAAATTGTGGTTTGAATGTTTCTTTCAGTTCTCTCTGCTTGAGAAATTCCAAACATTTCTTCCCTTTTGGTTTTCTAACTCCAGGTAGTTGTACATTTCATTATAATACTTTACTTTGCTTTCTCGAGTCACCCTTTGAAATCTTCTGTTTAGGTCTTTTACTTCATCATTTCTTCCATTTGCTTTAGCTACTCTCCTTTTAAGAGCAAGTTTCAGATCTCTTCTGACGTGTATTTTCATCTTTTCTTCCTCTCCTGCTTTGTTAATGGTCTTTTACTGTCTTCATGTATGATATTTGTGGTAGTTAAAGTTGTGTGTCAGCGTGGCTGGGCCTGGTTTTGAGCGGCTGGGCAGCTGATTGTAGTTATACCCCATGATGAGACTGGCAATCAGCTCCATGGTGGAATCTGCCTTGAACAGCTGAGTAGCTCTTGTAGGGATGTGGTCTACTTTCAGTGTATAAGGAGAAGCTTTGGGAATAGCCTGCAACTTTTGGCATGCTTGGATCCTGCATGTAGCCAAGTCGTCATTCAGCAGCCTGCCATGTTGTCTGCTGATCTTGAGACTCTTAATGGACTTCAGTCAGTGGGCTACCATGTGGTTTGGTAATATCTGGACTATGACCATGGGTTTGTCAGCCTCAGAAGCCAGCAGCTGCCTGAGTGAAGAAAGCCTCCAGCTTCAGTGGCAAGAGGCAGAGCTGAAGCGCAAGGTTGAGGGGCTTTCACCCAGCACCTAGAGCCTGGCACTTTGAACTCAGTCATCTAGCCTCCAAAACTGTAAGAGAGTTTTTCTTAAAGCCATTCACCTGTAGTATTTCTGTTAGAACAGCACAAAGTAACCAAACCAATGTTCTTGATGTCATCCCACAACTAGTCTGGTCTTCGGTCATTAACGTTCAGTGGGTCAAATCTATTTTAGATATGGTCTCTAAAATCAAATGAGATATAATCACATAGGTCACATTTTTGCTTTCATGGACTTGTTTTAATTTTCTTCAGCTCCAACTTGAACATGCACATGAGCAATTGATGGTTTGTTCCACAATTGGCCCCTGGCCTTGTTCTGACTGATGGTATCAAGTTTCTACATCATCTCTTTCCACAGATGTAATTCATTTGATTCTTGTTTATTCCATCTGGTGAGGTACATGCTATTGAAAAAAGATATCTCCAATGAATACGTTGTTGGTCTTGCAAATTCCTATCATGCTGTCTGCAGCATCATTTCTATCACCAAGACCATATATTCTAACTTCTGATGTTTTCTCTTTGTTTCCAACTTTTGCATACCAAACCCAGACCAAACTCACTGCCCTTGTGTCAATTCCGTCTTATAGCGACCCCCACTGGCTTTCCATGGCTGTGAATCTTGATGGGAGTAGACTGCCTCGTCTTTCTTCAGCAGAGCAACAGCTAGGTTCAAACTACCAAACTTCTGGTTAACACCCAAATTCCTTAAGCACTGCACCACCAGAGCTCCTTATCACCAGTAATTATCAACACATCTTGACTGCATGTTTGGTCAATTTCAGAATACAGAAGTTGGTAAAAATCTTCAGTTTCTTCATCTTTGGCTTTAGTGGTTGGTGCATGAGTATGAGCTTCCAGACTTTGTAAAATTAAATGCTGTTTTATTCCATTTATTGAAAGTGAGAGAGATTTGTAGCCATGACAGTAAAATGTAAGCTACATGAGAAGAGGAATTTTGCCTCTTTGTCTACAATAACTGGAGCAGAGTAGGCACTCAGTAAATATTTGCTAAATAAATACATGAATGAATAATTATTTCTCAGCAGTCACTATGGGGTGTACGTCAATTGAGTATTATGTTAGAGCAAGTTTTCGACAGATGGGATAGCTGTACCTAGAATATATCTGGGGCAGGGGTTGGTGTTTCAGAAAGTTTTCTCAGTGATTCAGAATGATATCCATCATCCATATTTTAGGACAACTTTTCCTGGTGCCATAAACACAAACCATTTATCAGGTGTCTCCCAGGGTAGATTATTTTTCTGTTAACAGTGGCCCTCAAAGTTTGAATGTGCCTCTCATGTCTTAAGAGTATTTTCTCATTGTGAATCATCCTTTGTCCTTTGTTCAATAAAACATGTTTGTGTTGTGTACCACCAGATGCAACCAGGAGTTGGTAAGCAGTTGTATAGGGTCAGCTGGAATGAAAGGAGATACCAGGCAGAATGTTAACACACGGTGGATACAATGACCAATATCCGAAGAGCCATTTTAAGTATTCCATTTGTGTGTTCACTGATTTGCAGATGTTCTGGAAAACATCCTGTGATTTCATTTTTAGCATGTGAATCAAGAGACCATTCTAATCATTTTAAAAGCGTTTCATTATAAAAAGTTTTAAAGGAAGCTGTGCATTATTAACAGCTATTGAATACATACATTTTTTAAAAAGTCTTTTTGAAGGCCTTTCTTTGCAGTTCTCATGGAAAACTGGGCAATATTCTGCATTCTTTCTTGAAGTGGAATGTAGATTGGAATCAATATAGGTGAGCTCCAATGTATGAATGCTCAATTTCTGAAAATATGAATTTGGAAACTCAGTCGGTGATATTTTCTGTGCAGAGACAATCTTCAGGTTCTGGAAAATCTGGGAGGCCTAATAGAGAGAACACATACAGGAGTCTTGCATCCCTATCCTGGTTTTACATTAGAAGATTGAGTAACTCACTGTATCTGGGACTCAGTTTTCTCATTTGTAAAGTTTTATTTTTTAAATTCCTCTAGACTACAAGCCCCTTAGCATAATTAATGCCTGATCAAATTTTATTCTAAATCATGGTTCCCAAATGTCCAATGCCAGACTAACCACCTAAGAACCTTCTGCAGAGCTATTTAATGTGACAGATGTCATGACCCCACCTCAACATAGACATGCTTTCTGCAGTTTTAACATGCTTTCTGGGGAATCTCAAGTACTCCTCTCCAACCACCTCCAAATTTTGGAGCACCTGTTCTAAACACCACCTAGACTGTTCATTTTATTGCAGACGTCCATTGGTCAGATTTCAAAATATACCATTTATCACATGTCTTCTCATGTAATTGATTTGGTTATTCTTTTAGATGTCTTTATATGTAGCACTGCAATCAAGATCTCTGGTGTAAAAAATATTTCCCCTTTTTCTCCTTATTTACTATTTCCTAGTTAGGTTCACTTTCCAGAGGTGGAATAACAGGGTCTAAGGTTGTGAACACTGCTAGGCAGGCCAATACTAGGTACCAGGGTGAGGTGGGGAGTCACTTGCCTCAGGCACAACTTTACAGGAGTGTCAGGTGATAAAGATAAATAATATTTTATTGCTATATTTTGGAAAAAATGCAAAAATCCATAATGAACAAAATAACAACATTTTAGATAAAGACATGATCAGATTTCTTCCTTTTGCGGCAGGCTCCAATATGGCTCAACATGGCACTCCTGTCAGCATCGATTGAATGTTATCATTTTGAAAACATTTACAGATTGTAAATGTGGAAGTAATATCTTAGTATTATAATTTGTCTCATGTATTTATTTATCCACACCTTTATGCAACAATGAAATAAGTCATGTGGCTTCCAAATTATACCTAATATGGCAAAATGGTATGAATGACGAGCAGGTGAGAACTGATAGGAGATGCTATTTTCTCTCTGTAATTCTTTTCATTTTTGTTTTGTTTTTCAAGTCTCTTATTTGATCCAGACCAGTCCTTGGTGGATTGTTCCTTTGTCAGTATGTGATGTCTGCCTTTTTTCCCATTAATGCTTTTCATCTTCAATTCTGTTTTGGTAATACTAATATTACTCAGTTTTCTTTTGTTAGTAATTTCTTTGAAAATTTTGTTTTAAACCAACCTTTCATTTTGGTTAGGTGTGACTCTTACAAATAGTATATAGCTGAAATTATTTGGGTTCCAATTTGCATATTTGTCTTTTAATAGACATGTTAATTTCTTCCCATTTCTTGAGATTTCTTGTCTGTTTTCATTTGTGTTGTGTTAATCATGCTCCTTCATCACTGGTTTCCTTTCCTTTCAAACTGAATTGAGCTTTTTTTCTTTCCCTTTCTGTTAAGCTACACTTTCTCATTCTATTGTTTTGCTACTTTTACTTGTATTTTTAGCAAAGAAAAATGTAAAATAATGGACAACTAGGGAAAACCAAGAAACTACTGCATTCAAGTTCATTCTGACTCTCAGTGACCCTATAGGATGGAGTAGAACTGCCCATAGGATTTCCTAGGCTCTGATCTTTATGGGGGCAGATTGTCAGGGCTTTCCTTCCCCCAGGACGCTGATGGGTTGGAACTGTGTACCTTTTGGTTAGCAATCGAGCTCATAACCACTGCACCACCGTAGCTTCTTTTGAATTAGCCTATGACCCAGCAAGTCCACTCCTACACCAATGCTCACTGCAGCATTATTCACAATAACCAAAAGGCAGAAACAACCTAAATGCCCATCAACAGAAGAATGGATAAGCAAAATATGTAACATCCACACAATGGAATATTATTGGGCAAGAAAAAAAAATGGAAATGCTGACACATACTACAACATGGATACAACATGGATGAATCTTGAATACAGTATGCTGAGTGAAAGAAACTAGGCACAAAAAGCCATATATTGTATGATTCCATTTATATGGAGTAGGGGAATCTTTAGGAGCTCTGGTATCGTAGTGCCTAAGGCACTTGACTGCTAACCAGAAGCCTGGTGGTTCAAATCCACCAGCCCCTCCTTAGAAGGAAGATGGGGCAGTCTACTTCCGTAGTGATACTGCCTCGGAAACCCAAGGAGGGGTCTCTATGAGTCAGGTTCGACTAGACGGCACATGACAGCAACAATAACAACAGGGGAATCTTTATCTAGATAAAGTAGAGTAGAGGTTGCTTTGGTCCGGGGGGAGAGGATGGGGAGTTACTGACTGCTGAGGGTATGAGGCTTCTTTGCAGAGTAATGAAAATGTTCTAAACTTAGACAGTGGGTATGGTTGCACAGCCCTGTGAGTATACCGGGAAAGCTGTGAGAGTCAGCACTCTTCCGGACTCTACCTTGTTTTTCTGGCAATCCCACGTTTTCCGTCTCTGAGAGCCTTACCACTGATCTTTTGCTCATTTTAGTGGAAACTATTAGCGTTTTTCCTCCGACAGGTTTCCTTCTTACACAGGTTCTGGCTTTTGCAGATTTTACTGTACTGAGAAATCACTGAAACTGACATTTTAAAAGGGCGAATTTTATGGCATTTTAATGATATCTCAATAAATCTGTTATTAAAATAGAAAACTAATGAATATCTCTTTCACAGAAGCTGGCTCTAATATTTTTATTTTCCTGTGTCAGATTTTCCTATTTTAGGGGACTGCTTTCTCTCTCTCATGAATCCAAATCCCCTCAAATTTCCGATGGAGCACTCTCCAGACTAGGGGGCTGCTGTTGTTTCATTTGGTTTTAATTCTCATGTCCCTTCCCAGTAGGCGATGTCGTTGTTGCCTCAGCCTGGTGTTTTGTGTTTCAGGACTGCACACAAGGTCTTCTGTTGGCAGTTTGGGGCTCTTTCTGTGGGTAATGCAATTCTAGTCATTCTGGTCATCATGTCTGTGTGTAGCACAGGCTGCCTTCCCAATCTCATGGTGCTGTCTCGGCTTCCTTCCTGTGCCACAGGCATCCTTGGGTTGATTGACAGTTATGCCTGCCCTGGAACATGGGCAAAGAGTGCAATTCTAGGCCCTGGCTTTATGAAGGACGCTTGTTTCTGCTATAGAACCACTGGAGGGACAAGTTCAGTATCTGTTGTTGCAGGACCTTGAAGCCCTGTCCTCACTGCTTGCTTCTGATTGGGCTTCCTGGCATCTTTCAACTTCCCCTAGTGTTCTGCACTGGTGCTTCCCTTCTCTCTGGCCCACAGATAGTCTCCCCTTGTGTTTCAGTGCAATTAGGCATTTTTAAGTAATAATAATAATAAAATGTGTTTCTACCTTTGCAGTGATTACTTTGAGGTCTTAGTATGGGCTCAGTCCTCCACCTTGACTGAGAAACTAATCAAAGGTCAGAAGATACAGCTAGAATTTGGCTAATGCACTTCACAAGAAACAGTGTGTAGTACTAGGAGTCATAGGTATGATTGCTGTGGATGAAACATAGCTCAATTTAATGAATTTCTTTTTCATAGTTTTCACCCCTATGTCAATTTGTGATTTGGTCTTTTCCTTATCGGTTCTTATGAGCTGCCAACGTGGTCCACTTTGCTGAATTTTTCCCATTTACTTTTCGTTGCTTTCTTTTTTAATATTCAAAGTAGTTTAGTACTCATTCAATGAAATCTGTTTGTCATCTTTCTTAATTTCCTTTCTTAATACTGATTCTTTTTTAAAAAAAACCACACATGAAAAGCTTAGGGAATCATCTCCACATGTTTGGAATAGGTCAGGAAGCGAAGAGCTTTTCAAGGCACTAGGAATTTATGGTGTGCATCAGCTTTCTTTGCTAGGATGAAAACCAGTTAAAGCAAATAATCCCCCATATGCAAATGCTCTTGTCATCAAACTTGGTGTTTATTATGGTCACAGTGAAACAAAAATACATTTATCGAGGTCTCTTGAGGTTGCTATAGATTTCTGATTTTGAGTTTGACTGTCAATCATTTTTTTTCTCTCTCATCATCTTTCCACTTGCATAGCTTACAGGAATCACCATGGAAGCACAAAGAATGAAATTTCACTGGCATGTTGCAAAAGTCGGTATCAACACAGATTGTAACTGAGAAACAAAGCAATGGGACTTGAGGGACAGCTGAGATGTGTTCTATTAATATTTAAATTGAGTTTCTCATTGGAGACATGTCTAGACTTGTTGACTCTTAAAGAACAGAGGAGTTTTACATTATTGTTAATCATTTCTTCTGTGAAAGTACATGCTTGCCTCTCTCTTTCATCATTTTGCATTTCTCTTGCTCTACCCCTCAAAACAGTCACTTGCTTCTTATTGTATAGAACAGAAGCCAGATCATTTACAACAGAATATTCAGTCATTACAATTTGGCTCCAAACTATTTATTCCAGTCTTATCCCTCTAAATAATAACAATAGTTATAATAATAATGACAATACATTTTTTGGTACTTAGTATATGTCATGAGTTCTTCTAAGCCCATTACTTATATTCTCTAATTTAATGTTCATAATAATCCTCTGATGAACTTCATATTATTATTCACATTGTTTACATGAGGGTTTTGAGATTCAAAAAGGTAAGTAACTTGCTCAACATCAAACAGCCAATATGTCATATATGGTAGATTTGAACCCAAGTTCTGTCTGATTCCAGAAATGGTGCATTAACTCCCATACTCTTGATAATCACACTGGACTACATGCAGTCCCCTAAATACATTTACCTCAAATGTTCATATATTTGCTGGTCTCTTTCTCCAACCCCTGGATGCATAAGTCTCCTTATACATAGATCACAATCTTTTTCCTTTCTTTTGAATATTCCAAGGCTCTTAAAAACAGAGAACTTCCATGTTATTCCACCTCCACCCAAATCACTGGTCTCTTTTATATGTGCCTTTGAAGCTTTGCTTGTACTTCTATTTAACTCTATTTAATTTTTCTTCTTATTATTGATTTTTCATAAGTTCATCTCTCTTGTTAGACATTAGTTTCTAAGCTTATAAACTGCTCACATGGAAAAGAATCAGAACCACCCCAGATTAGGACTTGAAGAGGGGGGATCTTTGAGATCAACTTTTCAACTCCCCTCACTTTACAGATAGAGAAATGGTCACCTAACAGATCGAGAACTGACTTGCATTAGGTTATACTACCTGTCAACTGCAGAACTGGGAATAGAAGCCAAGTCTCCTTAAGCCCAGGGCGCTGTCCTTTCTTCCACATGCCAGGATAACTCAATTTTTCTAAGATATTCTCAACAGTACACAGCACCTGAATGTGAGCACCATCATTGCTGCTGAGATTGCAGTCTGGCCCAGGCATAACTATTCCCTGAACTGTTGTCAGGCGCCATCAAGTCAGTTCCAACTCAGAGAAATCCTATGGACAACAGAACGAAACACTGCCCAGTCCTATACCATCCTCACAATCATTGCCACTGTGTCAGTCTATCTCATCGAGGGTCTTCCTCTTTTCCACTGCCCCTCTACTTTACCAAGAATGATGTCCTTCTCTAGGGACTGGTCCCCCTGACAACATGTCCGATACACAAGATGAAGCCTTGGCATCTTCCCTTCTAAAGAGCATTCTGGCAGCACTTTCTCTAAGACAGATTTGTTCATTCTTCTAGCAGTCCATAGAATATTCAATATTCTTTGCCAATACCATAATTCAAAGGTGTCAGTCAGTCTCCCTTACTCATTATCCAGCTTTCACATGCATATGAGGTGATTGAAAGTACCATGGCTTGGGTTAGGCTTACCTTAGGCTTAGAGGCATCTTTGCTCTTCAGCACTTTAAGGAGGTCTTTTGCAGCAGATTTGCCCAGTACAATACATCATCTGATTTCTTGACTGTTGCTTCCATTGGTATTGATTGTGGAACAAAGTAATATGAAATCTTTGACAACTTCATTTATTGTGATGCTGTTATTGGTTCAGTTGTGCTGGTTTTCTTTATGTTGAGGTGTAATCTATACTGAAGTCTGTGGTGTTTGATCTTTATCAGTAAGAGCTTCACGTCACCTTCACCTTGAGCAAGCAAGGGTGTATCATCTGCATATTGCCGGTTGTTAAATGAACCTTCCTCCAATCCTAATGCTACATTCTTCTTCATATAATCTAACTTCTCAGATTATTTGCTCAGCATGCAGATTGAATAAATATGGTGAAAGGATACAACTCTGATGCACAACTTTCCTGATTTCAAACCGTGCAGTATCCCTTTGTTCTGTTTGAATTACTGCCTCTTGGTCTATGTACAGGTTACTCATAAGCACAATGAAGTGTTCTGGAATTCCCATTCTTTGCAGTGTTATCCATAATTTATTATGATCCACACAGCTGAATGCCTGGCATAGATAATAACACACAGGTAAACATCTTTCTGATAATCTCTGCTTTAAGCCAGAATCCATCTGACATCAGCAGTGATATCCCTGGTTCCATGTCCTCTTTTGAAACTGGCTTGAATTACTGGCAATTTTCTGTTTTCCTTAAGTAGCTACAACTTTTTCTAGATCCAAGTGATCCTTGATTGGCACATTCTGGCTTCCAACTCTGGTTTCAAATTGCTTCCTCATCTATTATCAGTTCTCTTCATGCCAATTATCATTCATGCCAGTTTTTCTCCCAAATCAAATGAATATGAATGCAAATACTTGACATAGGATCTGAATGCGGCACACTCATATATTGGTGTTGTAGTAACCGAGTGTTGGACAAAGACTGGGGTTAAGAAATGACACCTTTGTCACATTAAACATGGAGGAAGAGGAGGCAATGGAATTATCTGAGAAGGAATTTGTTGTTGTTGTTGTTTGCCGTCGAGTCGGCCCTAACTCATAGCGACCACTCCTTGGGTTTCCGAGGCAGTATCACTACGGAAGTAGGATTGCCCAACCTTCCTTCCGAGGAGTGGCT
>NW_006921948.1:189953-191442 GCF_000298275.1 Orycteropus afer afer
TTTTTGAATTATCTTCAGTAAGATCTTACTTGCGTGCGATATTAATGATATTGTTGTATAATTTCCATAATCTGTGGGATCACCTTTGTTTATATGGAATGACATGAAAAAAGAAAAAAAAAAAAAAGACATAAGACTCATTGGAATTCCAGAACAAGAATAGGTGAAAAAAACACCGAGAAAATTGTGGAAGACCTGCTAACAGAAAACTTCCCCCATATCATGAAAGAAGAAAATATATTTGTCCAAGAAGCTCATTGAACCCCACACAAGATAGATCCCAAGAGAAAAGCACTGAGGCACATTATAATCAAACTCTCCAAAACCAAAGACAAAGAAAAAATTTGAGTGCTGCCTGGGACAAAATAAATATTATTTATAATATTCAAACAGTTAGGCTGAGCTCCGATTACTTAGCAGAAACCATGCAGGCAAGAAGGCAATGGGACGGCATATATAAAACACTGAAGAAAAAGAACTTCCAACCAAGAATCCTATATCCAGCCAAATTACCCATCAAATATGAGGGCGAAATCAAGGCATTCTCAGACAAACAGAAATTAAGTGATTTTGTAAAAACCAGATCAACCCTACAAGAAATGCTTAAGGAAGTTCTTCCAATAGAGAACCCAAAACAGAGATCAACAAAACCAGGATACGTGGCATCAACACTAAAACCAAATCAGAAATAGCAACTCAAAAGAAGACCATAAAACACTGTACTCTAAAAACCAAGGAAGTCACTCAGCACCCAACAACAGCAACTAATCTATCAGAGGGAATAAAACTTCTAGGCACAAACTTCCAAATGGAGAGGAAAACAGGACAGTGTCTTCATAGTACACACTGTTCTAAAAATGTAGAGAAAAGAATATACTCCAAGGTAACCACAGAGAAAAGTAACAATCCCCCTAAGCAAATCCAGAAGGAAGGAAAACATATGGGTTTAATAAGCAAAAACCAACGATAAAGAAGAAAAGGGAGAAAGCATTAGCCAACAAACCGAACTCAGCACAGAAAAGTATATGCACCAAGGAAACACGAACAACATGACAAATAAACACAATAGAATGTTAGCAATCATGTAATCCACCACATAAACAAAACAAAAGAAAAGAACCATATGATTATATCAATCGATGCAGAAAAGGCATTTGATAAAATCCAACATCATTCCTGTTCAGAACTCCAAGCAAAATAGGGATAGAAGGGAAATTCCTCAACATAATAAAGAGTATATATGCAAGGCCAATGGCCAACATCATTATTAATGGAGAAAGACTCAAGGCATTCCCCTTATGAACAGAAACCAGACAGGGATGCCCTCTATCACCACTTTTATTTAACATTGTATTGGATGTCCTGGCCAGGGCAATAAGGCAAGAAAGAGAAATAAAAGGCATACAAATTGGCAAAGAGGAACTAAAACTATCTCTATTTGTGGATGATAAGATCCTGTACATGGAAAACCCAAGAGATTAAAAAAAAA
>NW_006921948.1:192822-194281 GCF_000298275.1 Orycteropus afer afer
TTTTCTTCACTCAGACAGCTGCTGGCTGCTGAGGCTGCCAAGCCCACGGTTGACAAGTAAAAAGGCACCGTCCCAATGTTACCAAACCACAAGGCAGGCCATCAACTCAAGTCCATTGTAAGTCACAAGGTTGGCAGAGCATGGCAGGCTGCTGAACAATGACACAGCTACATGCAGGGTCCAAGCATGCCACAAGCTAGAGACCATTCCTAAAGCTGCTTCTTATATACAGGAGGCAGACCACATACCCAAAGGTAATTACTCATCTGCTTGTGGTAGATCCCACCATGAAGTTGATTGCCAGTCTCATCATATGGAATAACTACCACTAGCTGCCCAGCCACTCACCTAGGCCCAGCCAAATTGACATATAAACATAACCACTACACCCAGAATGTGCAGGAGATAGAAGAGAAGCTAGGAGACTGGGACCTTTTAAATATTAAATTCTTATGCGCTTCGAAAGACTTCATCAAAAGGGTAAAAACAGAACCTACAGATTGGGAGAAAGTATTTGCCTATGACATATCTGATAAAGGACTTATCTCCAAAATCTATAGAAAATGTCAACACCTCAACACTAAAAAGACAAATAACCCAATTCATAAATGGGCAAAAGACTTGAACAGATACTTCACCAAACAAGATATACAGGCAGCCAATAAATATGAGAAATTGCTCGTGATCATTAATCATTAGAGAGATGCAAATCAAAACATCTCTCACCCCAGCAAAAATAGCAAAGTTCAACCGGTCATAAAGTAACAAATGCTGGCGAAGTTGCGGAGAGATTGGAACTCTTGTGCACTGCTGGTGGGATTGTAAAATGGTACAACCATTGTGGCAAACAGTATGGTGTTTCCTTAAAAAACTGAAAATAGAAGTACCATTTGACCCAGAAATTCCATTACTAGGAATATATCCTAAAGAGGTGAGATATAGCGCATGGACAGACATATGTACACCTATGTTTACTGCAGCACAATTCACTATAGCAAAGAGATGGAAACAACTTAAATGCCCATCAACGGATGAGTGGATGACCAAATTATGGTATATGCACACAATGAAATACTATGCTACATTAAAGAACAATGAGGGATATGCGAATCATCTCGCAACGTGGATGAACCTAGAGGACCTTATGCTGAGTGAAATAAGTCAATCACAGAAAGACAAATCCTGTATGAGCCCATTACTGTAAAAAGACAAAGAAGGGTTTGCTTGGGAAAGGGAACTCACTTTGTAGGTTACTGGGATGGGGAGGGAAGGAGAGGGATTAATTTTGGGCTAGTTAATTTCTGGCTACCACTGACGTGGGTAGGGGGAGGGATATACAGGAAGGATCTGTGACCACCATGATAACATTAGGAAATGGGAGGACACCAAATTGTGCACATAAGAGATAGACGACAGATGCTAATACCAACCAATGTGTCCACAATACTGCATTGCCATT
>NW_006921948.1:194406-205477 GCF_000298275.1 Orycteropus afer afer
GGGGGTCAGTGAACAGGAGTATACTCTAGACCAACGATAGATTCAGCTGAGGCTAATCTTGCACAGACACCAGTGATACAAAATACCTGCATTCCTTCCAGAAACAATAGAAGACAGACACAGAGTAATCCCTCCCAGACAACCAGACACTATGGGAGAGAGATCCAATAGCTCTACCATCTCAGGACCATAATACTGGGGGACACCAGACTCAACTGGCACAAACAAAATACATAAAAGCCTTGTTCTGCATCCTACATTGGTGAGTAGTGACTGGGGTCTTAAAAGCTTTCAAGTAGCCATCTAAGATGCAGCTAACGGTCTCCTACCATTGGAAGCGAATAATAATAAACCAAGGGCATTTGGAAGCAATCAGCCATAGGATACAATGGCCCTTGAGACCAGAAGAACTAGATCGTGCCCAGCTACCAAATGCCAACCACTCAGGAAAGGATCAAATCTGGAGATCCTGGATAGAGTGGGAGGGAAAATGTGGAACAAAATCCAAAATCTCTATAATGACCAGAATTACTGGTCAGATGAAATCTGGTGAGACACCCAATACTATGGCCCTGAAGTACATTTGGTGCCTGGAATAAAACTCACCCCCAGGGGTGGGCTCTCAGCCCAATAGTTAACAAGATGTACATGCAGACCACTCAACCCAGGATGACGCACCCACACACTCAATGGTAACACATCCCTTTGAGCAATAGACCACGGGACACCAGAGGACCAACATTCAATCTGAGGAAATGCAGGACAAACAGGAATACATAAATATGAGGGGCACAGGGGGAGGGTTACAGGGTAGGGAGGGGAGGAGACTGGGTTACGGTTGGACACGGTAAATGGGGAGTGAAACTAAATGTACATGTAACATTGAATGTAAAACAAGCTCTTAAAAAATCTTAAAAAAAAAAAAAACTTTAAAGATTTGCCCAAAGTAAAAAATAAATAAATAAAAATAAACTGCCCTCCCCCCAAAAAATGACACTTTTTTCAAACTCTTCTCTCTGGAAGAATTTGTCTTAGGAGTTCTGCAGCTTCTCATCGAATTTTTGTGGTCTGTGGCCCATAGATAACCAGAAGTTGTCAGTTAACCAACATCTTCCTAAGCTATTTGCCAATCTTAACATAACGTATTGTCACCTCACAGAGAACCCAGCCCTCACTCATATTGGTTTTCATGCCTTTTTTGCCAGGCAGCTGAATCTAGCAGCTTTCAAATAACATTTTGACAAGTGCTTTCCTTAGATGAGTATTACTCTGCCATTAGGATAATGTCCACTCTGCCTGTATGTGCTACCAATTCTAACCAATAATGCTTTTTCTTTTGTGTAGACAGTTTTAGAAGAGACCTTTCCAGAGATAGAATAATGAATATCTGATTTGGTTCATACAAATGATTATTAAAATACTCTGAAGTGGAACAGCTCAGTGTCAGTAATTTCATTAACCTACCTACTAAAAGCTCTAAAATAACACTGATTAGACTTTTGCTGGAATCAAACTTCTTAAAAGATGAAATATTCACTTATTTATTTGTTAATGCTTGTCTTTGTTGATTTGGAATACTACATATGGATGGATTTGGAAACCCAGCCAAAAGCCTCTACAATATTGAGATTTCTGTACTGTTGCCTGTTTAAAGATTGGTCACTTATGATACGGCCGGCATCAAGTAAAAAATAAGTGCTCCAACTAAGCCAAATGCAAAAGCCATAATAACCTAGGTGTGATGGTTATGTTTGTATGTCAACTTGGCTGGGCCTGGTTGAGTGGCTGGGCAGCTGGTGGTAGTTATTCCCCGTGATGAGACTGACAATCGACTCCACGGTGGGATCTATCACAAGCAGCTGAGTAGCTGCTTTGGGTATGTGATCCGCTTCCTGTATATAAGGAGAAACCTTGGGAATGGTCTCTAGCCTATGGCACGCTTGGACCCTGCATGTAGCCGTGTTGTTGCTCAGCAGCCTGCTATGCTCTGCCGACCTTGGGATTTAGAATGGACTTAACTTAATGGGCTGCCGTGTGGTTTGGTAACATCGGGACGGTGCCTTTTTACTTGTCAACCTTGGGGCTTCTCAGCCTCAACAGCCAGCAGCTGTCTGAGTAAAGAAACGTCTCTGTCTCTAGCTCCAGTGGGCCGGGAGCAGGAGCCAGAGCTGAACCCCAAGGCTGAGGGGCTTTCACCCAGCCCCTAGAGCCTGGCACTTTGAACTTGGACTTAAAGCCTCCAAATTGTAAGAATAAACTCCTGTTTGTTTACTCCATCCCATTTGTGGTATATTCTTGTCAGAGTGGTACTAGGTAAGCAGAACACTAAGTATTTCTTTTATTTTTCTTTACTACACACACACACAGATGAGATAAAAGGTTTAATGGGAAAAGAAACCTGCTGAGATATTGCTGGTCCTTAAGAAGCTATGGTAGCATAGTGCCTAAGACATTGGATTGCTAACCAGAAGGTTAGTGGTTGAAACCGACCAGCTGCTCCATGGAAAGAAGATGGGGCAGTCTACACCTGTAAAGATTTACTACCTTGGAAACCCAATGGGGATAGCTATGAGTTGGAGTCGACTCAATGGCACTGGGTTGGGTTTTCTTTTTTTTTTCCTTGTTGGTGTTGTTCTGTTTGGTTGATTCACAAAATAATAGAACAATCTTTAGCAAAATACTTATACAATATCTGACTGTTGTTGTTAGGTGCCATCAAGTTGGCTCCAACTCATTAGGACCCTATGTATAACAGAATGAAACACTGCCCGGTTTTGTGCCATCCTTACAATTGTTGCTATACCTGAGCCCATCATTGCAGCCACTGTGTCAGTCCATCTTGTTAAGGGCCTTTCCTTTTTTTGCTGACCCTCCACCTTACCAAGCACGATGTCCTTCTCTAGGGAATGGTCCCTTCTGACAACATGACCAAAGTAGGTGAGATGAAGTCTGGCCATTCTCATTTCCAAGGAGCATTCCTGCTGCACTTCTTCCAGGAAAGTTCTGTTCATTATTCTGGCAGTCCATGGTACATTCAATATTCTTGGCCAACACCACAACTCAAAAGCATCAATTCTTCTTCGGTCTTCCTTATTCATTGTCCGGCTTTCACATGCATATGAGGCGATTGAAAATACCATGGCTTGAGTTAGGCTCACCTTAGTCTTCAAAGTGACATCTTTGCTCATCAGCACTTTAAAGAGGCCTTTTGAAGCAGATTTGCCCAGTACAATACCCCATCTAATTTCATGATTGCTGCTTGCATTGGTGTTGATTGTGGAACCAAGTAATACGAAATCTTTGACAACTTCAATCTTTTCTCCATTTATCATGATGCTGATTATTGATCCATTTGTGAGGGTTTTTGTTTTATGTTGAGGTGTAATCCATACATGGAGAAAAGATTGAAGTTTTCAAAGACTTCATATTACTTTGTTCTACAATCAACACCAATGGAAGCAGCAGTAAGATATCAGATGACATATAGCACTGGGCAGATCATCTGCAAAAGACCTTCAAGTGCTGAACAGCAAAGATGTCTCCTTGAGGACTAAGGCCTGACAGAAGCCATGATATTTTCAATCATCTCATGTGCATGTGAGAGCTGGACAGTAAATAAGGAAGACCGAAGAAGAGTCAATGCTTTTGATTTGTGCTGGTGAAGAATGCTGAAAGTACCATGGACTGCTGAAAGAACTGACAAATCTGTCCTGGAAGAAGTGCAGCCAGAATGCTCCTTGGAAGTGAGAATGGCCAGATTTCATCTCACATACTTTGGTCATGTTGTCAGAAGAGACCAAGGATATCATGCTTAGTAAAGTAGGTCAACAAAAGAGGGGAAGGCCCTCAAGAAGATAGATTGACACAGTGGCTATGATGGGCTCAGTTATAGCAGGGATCGTGGAGCTGGCACAGGACCAGGCAGTGTTTCATTCTGCTGTACATTGGGTCACTGAGTCGGAGACGACTCGACCTCACCCAACAACAACAAACAAATCCATACTGCAGACTGTAGTCTTTAGTCTTTATCAGTAAGTGCTTCAAGTCATCTTCACTTTGAGCAAGCAAAATTGTGTCATTTGCATGTTGCAGGTTGTTAATGAGTCTTCCTCCAATCCTGATGTTGCATTCTTCTTCATATAGTCCAACTTCTACTTAGATTATTTGCTCAGCATACAGACTAAGTTAGTGAAAGGATACAACCCTGATGCACACCTTCCCTGATTATAAACCATCCAGTATCCCTTGTTCTATTCCAACGGCAGCCTCTTGGTCTATGTACAGGTTCCTCATGAGCACAATTAAGTGTTCTGGAATTCTCATTCTTCTCAATGTTATCCGTAATTTGTTATGATCCACACAGTCGAATGCCTCTGTATAGTCAATGAAACACATGTAAACATCTTCCTGGTATTCTTTGCTTTCAGCCAATATCCATCTGACATCAGCAATGATATCCCTCATTCCACATCGTCTTTTGAATTCAACTTGCATTTCTGGAAGTTCTTTGTCAATATACTGCTGCAACCGGTTTTGAATTCTCTTCAGCAAAATTTTACTTGTGTGTGATATTAATGATGTTGTTCAATAATTTCCACATTCTGTGGGATCACCTTTCTTTGGAATGGGTACAAATATGGATATCTTCCAGTCAATTGACCAGGTAGCTCTCTTCTAAATATCTTGGCATAGATGAGTAAGCACTCCAGTGTGGCCTCCATTTGTTGAAAATCTCAATGGGTATGCCGTCAGTTCCTGAAGCCTTGTTTTTCACCAATTCCTTCAGTGCAGCTTCAACTTCTTCCTTCAATATCATTGGTTCTTGATCACATGCCACCTCCTGAAATGGATGAATACTGACCAATTCTTTTTGGTACAGTGGCTCTGTGTATTCCTCCCATCTTCTTTTGATGTTTCCTGCATCATTCAATACATTGCCCATAGAATCTTTCAATATTGCACCTCAAGGCTTAAAATTTTTCCTCAGTTCTTTCAGCTTGAGAAATGCTGACCATGTTCTTCCCTTTTGTTTTTCTAATTCCAGGTCTTTGCACATTTCATTTAATAATTAACTTTGTCTTCTCAAGCTGCTGTTTGAAATCTTCTGTTCAGATCTTTTATCTTGTCATTTCTTCCATTTGCTGTAGCTACTCTCCATTCAAGAGCAAGTTTCAGAGTCTCTTCTGACATCCATTTTAGTCTTCCTTTCTTGTCTTTTTAATGACCTTTTGCTTTCTTCATGGATGACGTTCTGATGGTTTTCAGTCATTGGTGTTCAATGTATCCAAATCTGTTCTTTAGATAGTCTCTAAATTCAAGAGGTATATAATCAAGGTCATATTTTGGCTCTCATTGACTTCTTTTAATTGTTTTCAGCTTGAACTTGAACTTGAACTTTCATATGAGCAGTTGATGGTCGGTTCCACAATTAGCTCCTGTCCTTGTTTTGTCTTAAGATACTGAGCTCCATTGCCTCTTTGTACAGATGTAGTTGATCTGATTCCTCTGGATTCCATCTGGTGAAACCGAGGTGCATAACTGTTGTTTAAGTTGTTGAAAAAAGGTATTTGCAATGAATAAGTCATTGGTTTTCCAAAATTCTATCATGTGATCTCTGGCATCATTTTTATCACCAAAGCCATATTTTCCAACTGCCGGTGATTCTTCTTTGTTTCTAACTTTTGCCTTCCAATCACCAATAATAATCAACACATCATGATTGCATGCTTAGTCAATTTCAGACTGAAGTTGGTAAAAATCTTCAGTTTCCTCATCTTTGGCTTTGGTGGTTGGTGCATAAATTTGAATAATAGTCATATTAAGTTGGCTTTCTTGTAGATGTATGGATATCATCCTATGATTGACAGCATTGTACTTCAGGATAGATCTTGAAACATTCTTTGTGACAATGAATATCATGCCATTCCTCTTCAATTTGTCACTCTCGGCATAGTAGATCATATGATTGTCTGACTCAAAATGGCCCCAAACAGTCCATTTCACCTTACTAGTCCCTAAGATATCAATCTCTATGCATTCCGTTTCATTTTTGACAACTTCCAATTTTCCTAGATTCATATTTCATACATTCCTTGTTCCGATTATTAATGGATATTTGCAGCTGTTTCTTCCCATTTTGATGGAGTTCCCAGAAGCTTTACTCTATCCACGTCTTTAAGGTCGACTCTACTCTGAGGGGGGAACTCTTCTCCAGTTGTATTTTTAGTGCCTTCCAACCCGAGGGGCTAATCTTCCAGCACTATATGAGACAGTGTTTCATGGCTAGTCATATCAGACAGTGTTTCGGTGCTATTCATAAGGTTTTCACTGGCCAGTTCCTTGAGAAGTGGATGGCACCTTCCTTCTGCCATGGGCTCCAAGGCTATGGAAAGTACGAAGCTTGTTTTCAGAGAACTTACCGTCAAATTAGAAAGACCTCCAATGTGATTATTCTGGATGTGGCCCTGGTCAGGTGACACTAGTTGAGCTCATCAGTGCTTTTCATTTCAAAATTGTTGTTGAAATGAGGGGGAAGTCCAATTTCTGCAATAGGTTTCCATAAGCTAGACATCTGACTTCATTAAAATAAAATGTTTTGCTTTAATTTCTTTCAACTACATCATAAACTCAAATGCTTAAGGGCAGAAGCAAAAAGAAAATTAATATTCTTTGTCACCTCCTCCATTACCACACGCAAGGAACCAACCTTATACATAATTCACAAAAATAATCACTCAGTACCATAAAAACAGGGTACCAAAAAAAAAAAAAAAAAAAAACCTCACTGTGGTTGAGTACGATCCAACTCATAGCGACTCTTCCTTGGGTTTCTGAGTCAGTATCTCTACGGAAGTAGATTGCCCAACCTTCTTTCCGAGGAGTGGCTGGTGGTTCAAACTTCCGGTTAGCAGTCAAATGTCTTAGGCACTATGCTATCAGAGCTCCTAAAAACAGGGTATAGTCACTTTTTAATTTGATAAACAGTTGCTTGATAAAATACCAAAAATGTTATCATTTTGACCCTTCATTGCAGTTGCTCTGTTTCTGGCAAGTGAACCACATTTACTATCTTCTGAGGAAATATCTCCATTTTGTTATCAATAGCCAATTAGACCCCAGTGATCATGTGTTAGTTATGTATGTTCTTGATTTAAAAAAATCAGAGAGGTTACACACAAAGTCAATGTAAAATAAGCTGTGAGCTAATTATGTTATTTAAAGTAACGTTATAACACTAGAGAAAGATTTACAGTATCTCTGCAAGGAAAACAATCAGAAGATCCAAAAGATAAGATTTTGTCAGTGGTTAAATAATTCAGCATTTCTTAAATGGTGTTCCTCAGATTATATTTTTGGGGAAGCTAAAAAAGGAGAGAAAGGAAGGAAGGAGGGAAGGAAAGGTTTACCATGGAAAATAAGTTTGTGACTATTGTAGGAGGTTTCTGAGCCTTTATAACGGTAACATATTTAGAAAAGCTACAAGTGTGAAAGAGAACACCTGCCCTAATAATAAAGCAACTATTATCAAGAACTATCTACTGCAGGGATTGGCAAACTTGTTCTGTGAAGGGTCAGACAGTAAACATCATATGTTTTGTGAAGCATAGGGTCTCTGTCATAACTACTAGACTTCATCATCATAGCTCAAAAACAGCCATAGACAGTGAATAAAAGAATGGGTGTGTCTGTGTTCCAACACAACTATAAGGACTCTGCAATTCGAATTTCATGTAACCTTCGTGTGTCGCAAAATATTATTTATCTTTTGATTTTATTTCCAGCCACTGGCCAGTGAGAGTTAACTTCCATATTCAGGTTTGAACTAACTTGAAATTGAGTTCTTTCTTTGATTTATAAAAATTCTTGGCATTCACCTCCTTTTTGATACTGTATTTTGTTATTGGGCCTTACTGGCATATTACATGACCATACTACACTACTGGCCCTTTGGATGCTGTAGTCACCAGGTAGTGTTCATTGATTAACTTTCCAAGGTATCTCTAATTGTGCCTGTCCAGTTCTGTCTCATGTGCCACTTAGTGGAGATATGCTAGTCACTTAGCTGTCAGTTACCTATAAATTCAGTCTATGGTTATTGCTATAGAACAATATAGTAGCAACGAAGAGCTACAAAAGAGCAATGTAGAGCCATAGAATGAGCTCTGGTGGCATAGTGATAAGGCACTTGACTGCTAACTGGAAGTTCAGCTGTTCAAACCCACCAGCCACTCTACAGAAGGAAGATGGGGCAATCTACTTGCATGAAGATTATAGCCTCAGAAACTCAAATGGGGATCATTATGAGTTGGAAACGACTCGATGGCAGGAAGTTTTTTTTTTTTTTTTTTTTTTTTAATAGAACGTAGAGCCCTTCATAATTTATCTTCAAACTTATTTCTCACTCTGTTGCCCCTACCTCATTGCCTCTATATTTGTCTTTCTCAGCTTCCTAAATACAGATCTGTGTTGGATACCAGCTACAGGTCTAGGATCATGTAAGTTTGTGAACTAATTTTGGGAAGGCTACATGGAGTTTAAAACAAAAACGGTAGAAGATGCGCTTAAAATGTTTGTCACCTGATCCATCTACCGCTCTTCGTTCTGGTTCTAGGCTTAGCAAATGAGTACTATTATCAGAGTTCCTGGGTGGGTCTTACTTTCAAGAGACTGCACTCACCAGAGTTCTTTATGTCCTCTTTCTTTTTTCAGTTATATTTCTCAATATAGTTGAGTTTCTGGCATTCTCATGAGAGGAAGGTTTCCATACTATATCCATTACATGGGCTGTAAGGAAAATATACAGGGAATTCTATAGGGTAAAGAGACTTCAACTTGAGTGTTTGCTTACTGTCAAGAGTTCCGTTTCTCACTGTAAATTAATCATTTGGCTTTCTAGTGAGTCTTATGAGCTAGAATAATATGGATCTGCTCATTGTGTAGCAAGCTCACTTGCCATGTTCGAGCTTCTACAGGTATAACTTGAAAGGCTCTTCAGATTCGACTATTATGTAACCCAATTATTTTATTTTACAAGTGAGAAAACTATGGATCTGAACTTGCCCAAGATCACAAAGAGTCATGGAAAGGCGTGAGTCATTCCATGTCTCCTGCTGCTCAGTGGAGTCTGCTTTCACTTGTTTTGATGACTCTAGATGAAAAAGGATATTGTCATATTCAAGGAGCACAAAACTCTAGGCATGTCCCACATTAGAGATTGTCTAGTCTGTTGTTTCTCCCCAGGGATCTATGGGGTGAATACATCAGAATGACCCCTGGAGATTTTCATTCTTTGGGGCCAGGTGATTCTGCTGCACGGAAATCTTTGATCTGATACAACTCCTTACTTTCACAGATGAATTAACCAAGGCCTGGCAAGGGCAAGGAAGCTTGTCTTTGTATATAATTTCTTGCTGAGGGGCTCAAGCCACATCTCACTCGATGTTTCAGCAGTTATTTATACCCCTAGCACTATGTACTGTGTACAGATTAGAGCTTTCCAGTGTGGAAGATCTATGGTAGGGAAGTCAAAAGCAGCACAGTGTCCTAGAGTAAATCGTAGAGCAGATTGTAAACTCAGTCTTGAATGTCATTTGGACACAAGTATTTTCTGCTTCAATTGCTGCTACCTACATAATTTATGCTGTTGAACATATTAAAAAAGGGAGGAAACTGTGATTGGAAGAAAGCAATACCACGTTGCTGTCACTGGGATTAGAGAAGAAAAAATGAAAGAGGTCAATAAGTCAAGATTGGATGCTCTTTGGAAATGTAATCAGGTTCTGAAGGTCCCTGCGGCAGATTACTCATGTCTTTGGGACTTAGGTTATTCTCAGCTACACAGTAGGGTTAGGAATGCAAGATGTACTTTAATGCAGGGGTTAAGAACTCAGCTGCAAATTGAGAGGTCTGCAGTTTGAACCCACTAGCTGTTCTGCAGTACAAAGGTGTGGCAGTCTGCTTCTGTAAAGATTTACAGCCTTGGAGATCATAGGGGGCAGTTCTGCTGTTCCCTACAGGGTCTCTATGAGTCAGAATTGACTCGACAGCAAAGGGTTTTAATGCACATGGCTAGTTCTAGGGCTGTAAACGTAATCTATTTTAGGGGCTTACACACTCGTCTCAGGTCCTGAGTAGCACACAGTTTGTGCTTTACTACTAACTGGCAGGTTAGTGGTTCAAATCCACTGAGAGGTGCTGTGGAAGAAAAGCCTGGTGATCTTCTGTAACTATCACAGCCAAGAAAACCCTAAAAAGTGCAGTTCTCATCTGAAACACATGGGGGTTATCATGAGTCAGAATTGACTCCACAGTTCTGTTATACACACACACACACCCCACCCCTCAGTTATCTATACCAGTACCTCCTTAGAAGTATATCTGTACATTATTTCCCTTATATTTGCCAGGCTCCACCATAAAGTATTTTAAGTCAGACAAGGGAGTGAGACCATTCATATATCTGTTGCTGTTGAGTCAATTCAGACTTATAGCAACCCTGCAGGACAGAGTAGAACTACCCCATAGGGTGTTCACGGTTGTAAATCTTTACTGAAGCAAAGCCCAAACCTAATCCACTGCCATCAGCTCACAGCACCCCTAGACGACAGTGTAGAACGGCCTGTGATAGTTGGAGCTGTGTGTCAACTTGGCTGGGCTGGACCACAATTCTGTGTGGTTTGAGCTGTTGTGGTGTGGTTGTTCCCATGATGGGATCAGATGACTATGTTCTCAGTGGCCAATCTGTTGAAAGGGAGTTTCCTTAGGGGTGTGGCCTGCTTCCAGTATATCCAAGGACATCCTGGGAAGAGAGACATTTCTTCTGTGGATCGGGATTCTGTTGTGCTGCCTACAACTGTTCGTGAGTGAACAGTCCACCATTTGGCCTGGAAATACTGGATTCGTCATTCTTTGGAGTCAAAAGCCAGGGTACTGTCTGCCAGCCTTGAGCTCCTCAGCCCCTGTGGTTGCAAGAGTCGGGAAAAGCCTCCAGTTTGACGTTTGATCCAGGAACTTTGGACTTGCCAGCTTCTATAAGTGTGTGAGCCATTTTCCTAAGATAAATTTCTCTATA
>NW_006921948.1:206336-206941 GCF_000298275.1 Orycteropus afer afer
GCCTTGGAGAATGAGTAGGGGAGACAGAATCTAGGACACAAGGATGAATGGACCTGTATGAACAATGGCATGGAAGTTGTAGAGTGCAAAGTGTATCAGGTCAGACTAAGCCAGAGACTCGGGATCTGCGTGCCTTCTTTAAAGGACATTTTCACTCTCTTAGTTCCCTGAAGAAGCTTTCAAATGAAAACTCTGGTCTTCTATGTATTAATAAAGAGTAACAGCTTTCATAGATTCACAGTAAACAGAAAGGTACATGTGAGTGTCACATGCAGACCAAATGTGATATTAACAGAAACCTAGAGTTCTGGCCATGACATAGTGGCTTGGAGGGTGGGACAATTAAAGAAAAAGCAAAATGTTTAGAATCAGAGGGACTGTCTTGGAACCTCTTCTCTGATGATTTTTACTTAATGTTATTTGGACTTCAATTTCTTTATTTGTAAAAAGAGTATGGCATGCTTCTCCTTTGTAGCTCTCTGGGTTGCTGTAAAGACCAAATAAATAAGTACTGTACTCAGTAATAATATGCAATAGAATTCTAACCGGCAGTAATAATGATAGGATAGAAAATCTCACATCATGTAGAGATTTTTATGTATATG
>NW_006921948.1:207986-211170 GCF_000298275.1 Orycteropus afer afer
TAGTATTCTCCATGATGAGACTGGTAATCAACTCCATGGTGGAATCTACCATGAGCAGCTGAGTAGCTGCCTTAGGGATGTGGTCTGCTTCCTGTGTATAAAAAAACAGCTTTGGGGATGGTCTCGAGCTATGGCACACTTGAGCCCTGCATGTGGCTGTGATGTTGTTGAGCACCCTGCCATGCTCTGCCGACCTTGGGACATTCAATGGATTTGGGTTCACGGCCTGCCATGTGATTTGGTAACACTGGGACTGTGCCTTTTCACTTGTCCACCTTAGGTTTGTCAGCCTCAGCAGCCAGGAGCTGCCTGAGTGGAGAGATGCCTCTAGCTTCAGTGGGCCGGAAGCAAGAGGCAGAACTGAAGCCCAAGGTCAAGCGGCTTTCACCCAGCCCCTAGAGCCTGGCACTTTGAACTCGGACTTCTAGCCTCCCAAACTATAAGAGAATATACTCCCATTTGTTCAAGCCATCTCATTTGTGGTATATTCTTGTCAGAGCAGCTCTAGGTAACCAAAGCAAAAGGTATCAATTCTTTGGTTTTCCTTATTCATTGTCCAGTTTTCATATGTATATGAGATGAATGAAAATACCATGGCTTGGATCAGGTTAACCTTAGTTTTCAAAGTGACATCTTTGCTTCTTAACACTTTAAAGAGCTCTTTTGGAGCAGATTTGCAAAGTGCAGTATGACATCTGATTTACTGACTGCTGCTGCCATGAGTGTTGACTGTGGATCCAAGTAAAATGAAATCCCTGACAACTTCAATCTTTTCTCCATTTATTGTGATGTTGCTTATTGGTCCAGTTGTGAGGATTTTTGGTTTCTTTATGTTGAGGTGTAATCTATACTGAAGGCTGTAGTCTTTGATCTTTATCAGCAAGTGCGTCAAGTCATCCTTACTTTAAGCAAGCAGGGTTGTGTCGTCTGCATATCATGGGCTGTTAATGAGTCTTCCTTCAGTTCTGATGCCACGCTCTTCTTCATATAGTCCAGCTTCTCTGATTATCTGCTTAGCATACAGACTGAATAAGTACGGTGAAAGGATACCCTGTGCACATCTTTCCTGATTTTAAACCATGAGAACTTTGTTCTGTTTGAACAACTGCCTCTCGGTCTATGGACAGGTTCCACATGATCACAATTAAAGTGTTCTGGAATTTCCATTCTTTGCATTTTTAATATAGAAAAGACAGCGTCCTTAATAAAGTTGATAAAGAACATGCTTAAACAGCCAACACTAACAACAAAAAATGTCAATAGTCAATGAACTGTTGGAAGCATATTCCCTCTCATGAATAAAGAAATATAATGTAAATCGCTGAGATATAGACAGTTTTTTTTTAAGTAACTAGACAAATTCATAGTCTTCTACAATATTGGAATACAAAAATAAAGGTAGTAAAGTAATTAAAATATGTCCTAAAGAATATATAACAATGAAATGATCACTATAAAATACATGAGAAATGTAAGACGTAATTGATGACATGGGAGGAGATGCAGTGAAAAGTTGGCAGTACTTATTCTGAATGGTCAGGTTGCAGTTTGCAAATTATAGCTTTATTTTCAAATTTCTCCAATGAATACATTCATTTTACTATCAGCAAATGTATAAAGAAAAAAAAAATGTGTGTATGGGCACATGCACACTGAAGCCCCACCTTCTAGAGTTGCTTGTCTCTAGTTGTATTACATGAATAATTTACCCCAAATGACAACAGCAATTTGTATTGAGCTGCTGCTATGCATGTGGCACCTCACCTCTGTGGTAAACCTATTACTTCTTGTTTTGTCTTCTGCATTATGGATGCTTGAACCATATGTTTTCACTTTGTTGTTGTTGTTAATTGCCACTGAGTTGGACCGCAAATAGCGACCCCTCCTTGGGTTTCTGAGGCAGTATCACTACAGAAGTAGATTGCTCAACCTTCCTTCTGAGGAGTGGCTGGCTGGTGGGTTTGAACCGCCAGCCTTCTGGTTAGCAGTCAAGTGCCTTAGGCACTACACTACCAGAGCTCCTTGTTTTCAGTTTTCACTTACCTAGTTGCAAATCTCTGGTAGCATAGTGCCTAAGGCACTTGACTGCTAACCAGGAGGCTGGCGGTTTAAACCCACCAGCCACCCCTCGGCAGGAAGGTTGGGCATTCCTACTTCCGTAGTGATACTGCCTCTGAAACCCAAGGAGGGGTCGCTATGAGTTGGGGCCGACTCGATGGCAAATAACAACAACAACAGTTGCAAATCTCAGTATGGATATATGCAAATTAATCTCTACTGCACTCGTTTGAGGCATAAACTTAGCTAACATTTGTTATTTAAATATACAGGTTTCTTTTTTTTTTTCCTGTAGTAGCAAGAAGACTCAAACTGATATTTGCTCTGCAGACTCAAGAGTAGAATTTTTTCCAAGAAAGCACCATTTCATGAATTTCTAGTGAATAATATCTCTGACAAGCATGCTTTGCATGACTACTTATCTTGCTGAGTCATGAGTACTACCAAATAAATATTTCAAATGTATAAATTTTAATGCAATTTTTATTTTCTGAATTGAAGCGATTTCATAACTTCTATGATAGAACACACCTAAAACGCTTAAAATGCATAGGACAGAGCAGTTTTCTTTGATGTAATGATGTAAAGCCTATCAATAGCAACTTGAGTCAGCTGAAAGCGTATGGCTCATAGCCAGGACACTTGTGCAGGTTTATATACAACTTTTGTTATGTATTTGACATTGGATGGACTGGTTCTCTGATCCTTGGTGTCTTCATCTGCAAAATGGGACCGATAGCACTGACCTTGCTTACTTTTCAGGGTTCTTTAGAAACTTGAAAGGTGAAAATGCATGAAAGTTCACTAACCCCTTCTGTGCCCAGACTGACCACATACTCAACTCTTTGGTAATTAGCTCAATTATAGTGAACTGAGGGGCCACAAGTTGCTAATTTAATTTCTGGTTGGAGCAGTAGGCTTCATGCTGTGTCACAGTCCTACTTTAGTCCAGTCACTCTGTAAATACGTGTGTCTACTATTATAAGACATTAGGTGAGGGGGGATGGGAGTTCAGTGTCAATCTAGGAAAACCATCCCTCTGGATGTACCCTATCTAAGCCTGTGAGTCAAGAGCAGGATTTTGTATAAAGAACAGCATGTTTAGGTTTACAATATTGAAAACATA
>NW_006921948.1:211665-223629 GCF_000298275.1 Orycteropus afer afer
ACTTGGACTTCTAGCCTCCAAAACTGTAAGAAGCCATCCCGTTTGTGGTATATTTTTATCAGAGTGGCACTAGGTAACCAAAACAGCATCCCTGGTGCTCTGGTACACTTCTTTCTAATTTATAATTTAACACCTAGCTTCCCCATTACATGGCAAACTCCACAAGGGCAAAGTATATGTTTATTTTGCTCACCACTGATCTATTGTGTCTATTACAGATCTTGACACATAGTAGGTGCCCCAAAACTACTAGAGTTGTTAAAGTATGCACACACACTATTTGTGTACATGTAATACTTGACTGACAGACTCATTAGTCTCCACTGTGCACCTCCCATATCCTAGTCAGACATTTAATAGGTGCACAGTAAATGGTGGCTGAATCTTCTTCAAACCATTTGAGATGTGCGATTACCAGAGCAGTACCTGATTTATTTATTTTTCAGTAAATCCTAATGTTAATCCTCATGTAACATTCAACTGTGTGCAGTATGGTGCCTAAGTAGGATACTGCCCTTAATAATCGGAACATACGTGCATCTAAATTTAGTTTCCATGCAAGGAAAACTGCCAGCCCAGAGACCAGTAGGAAGGCCAGAGATGAATAGGAAGGCAGAGTAATTAGACTTTTAGACAGATCTAATCTACCCTGGAACCGGAGGCTCATCTTCATTTCCAAATTACCCCTGGTCCACATCTTTGGGCTTGTAGTTCTTGAAGCGTCTCGTTATTTTTCCTAATAGGTGCCCCAATCTGGTTACTCAAGCAAGTCTTCAATATTAATAAAAACTCATCCTCAAATTGAAATTATTTTAGCACTCTGATTTACAGGGTTCTGGAGCTACTTTCTACTAATTAATTTTAGGGGATCATTTGCCTAGGCTTTAGCAATGTGCTAGGTCCACATCTCAGTGATATTTATTTACCCACCTTGTTTAGTGGTAAGAAGATAAAAAAATGGATCTTCCCACTTGTACTAAGAACATTAAAAATAAATTCTATAAGAAGTTTGTATAAAAAGTATGTTTGTGTGAATATATATGGTGTGTATTCACACCTTTTAAGTTAGAGCAATAAATTATATTTCATCTTTAACTGTTTTCTTACATAAAATAACAAGATCATGAAAATCCCCAGTCCACAGATGTGAAAAACAGCACTCAAATCTATAATATCTAAAGGGCATGCTTTTGAATAACTTCCAGATTTTATGCTCATAAATTTATACCAAATGGTAGATGATTGACATTTCATTTTCTCGTCTCTTTCAGATCTGACAATCTGGATGGTAAATTGTAAGCCAATATATCCAGACTTATTTTTGGTTTCCTGTGTCTTGAAATCTTCCCCCTTTTGTGTGTGTTTTTATAGGAGAGAGAGTGAGTGAGTGAGATTGAGATCATCCAGTTGTCTTCTTCATTAAAAAAATAAACCTCGTCAAAGGAAAATGCTGCTTACTTTACTGGTAAGATTGTTTTTTCCCTTTTGGTATAATCTCTTCATAATATTTTTGATTTGGCAAAGAAAGCTAAGCACACCTATAAGTGTATCATTCCTTGTGAGAGCAAGATTTCATGTATACTAAACAAAAATACTTGAACATTTTATTCTTTACCAAACTTAAAAGTACCCCTGGGCATCAAAATAGTTCTATACCCAGTTTTGGGAAAAATGAGTAGTATATTTGAAGGGCTTTGCCAGTACCATGATGCTAAATGTTCACCTGTGTGCCACTTAGCTGAGTCCCAGATGAATTAACTTTTACCCCCTCTAGAAACAGGACAATTGGAGGAATTTTCACTGTAGGCCTCACAACCTGCTACCTAATACCTCAGTGCAACAGAACTGCCACTCTGGAGTGGGTCTGAAGAGCAGTCGAAAAGAAGTTCAATTGTTTCACCTTCGGCTTGCCCAGTTAGCTTTGGAGAATAGTCCCACATTTGTACGTGGAATTCCATCTCCTCCTCAGCGCTCAGCACTGGGTCCTAAGGGGAAGCCATTTCCTGCTCGGTGTTGTTGCTCAGGGCATACTTACTGCATAATAGCCCCATTTCTGAACAGTGCTTTCATCCTAGGACTGAGTGGAGAAATCACAAAATGGTAACTTTTTAGTCCAAGGAAAATTCTGGGAAGATATTCGCCTCTGATCCTTGGATTCACTTAAGTCCATCATCTATTCATTCACCGAACACACATTTGTTAAGTATCAATTATAATCCAGATTCTAAGCAAGATGCTGTAGATATGGCAAAGAATACAAAATAAATTCTGTCTTCAGTGAGTTCAGAATCGAGCGGGGGAAATCATACATAAACAAATAACACTAATAGAAATTTATAACTAGAGCCTTATTTAAAAAAAAAAAAAAAAAAAAAAACCTTTAAACACCAGCCAGCTGAAAAGCTAGATCTTAAAAGTCATCCACAGACGAATAACTGGAGGCCCACAAAGGTTAGGAATTCCTTTGGAGCATTCAGTCAGAGTGCTATGAATATGAAAGTTTAAAGGAGGAAAAGGTTAGGTTATTTCTACCCTCGAAGTTGAAGTGGGGCCTCAAGGAGCTGGCCCTTCTATGGGGAAGGTTTAGTCAAATGGAAAAGTGAAGAAGGGTGTTCTGGTTCCCTAGTACTGCTTTGACAAGAATATATCACAAATGGGATGGCTTGAACAGTTTATTCTCTTACAGTTTGGGAGGCTGGAAGTCGGTGTTCAAAGTGCCAGGCTCTAGGACCTGGGTGAAAGCCCCTCAACCTTAGGCTTCAGCTCTGCCTCTTGCTCCCGGTCCACTGAAGCTGGAGGCTTTTCTTCACTCAGACAGCTGCTGGCTGCTGAGACTGACAAGCCCACGGTTGACAAGTGAAAAGGCACAGTCCCATTGTTACCAAACCACGTGGCAGGCCATTAATTCAAGTCCACTGTAAGTCCCAAGGTCGGCAGAGCATGGCAGGCTGTTGAACAATGACACGGGTACATGTTTAAGGTGTCATAAGCTAGAGACCACTCCCCAAGGCTTCTGCTTATATATAGGAAGCAGCCTACATTCCCTAAGGCAGCTACTCAGCTGCTCACAGTAGATTCCACCGTGGAGGTGATTACCAGTCTCATCGTGGGGAATACTACATCCAGCTGCCCAGCCACTCAACCAGGCATAGCCAAGTTGACACACAAACTGAACTACTACAAAGGCCATTTTCAGTGAACAGAAGAGGGTTAATGAAGGCATAGCAGTGGAAGACCAGATGTGTTTTAACTCAGATCAATTTCATGCTGTAAAACATGACTCAAACCCTTTCCCTGGGTGAGTATAGACAGTAAAGCATTACCTTGGCCTATTTCATAGATTAATAGGATACTTCCAAGTCTAATTGTCATCTACATATGCAGAGTGAGGATTGTCACACAGATGTGCAGAGCTATTGAGGCCAAGATTCCAGTTTTGGTTAGATGGTTTCATTCTGTCCTGTGGTCATGGGCAAGTACCCTTGACATTGCCCAAGAACGTGTATATTTTGAGGACCCCATGAAGAGGAGCCAGCCATCCCCCCTGCTCAATAAAATTAAACCGTCAATTATGTGGATGCTGTGAGTGTAGTATCACACTTACATACAAAGGACACCACATTTAATCCTAGGCTATAGCACAGGCTAATCGTTTGACTGTTTATAGGTCAATTTATTTACATTTAGCCTTCAAATAAACCTTCTGCAGTGACAAAAATGTGGTGGCAGTTTCATTCATCAGGAGATCGTTGTGTAAATGCACTGTCTGTTATCATTAGGGTTTGGTCTTGAGGATGAAAGCACAGTGCATAAATTTGCTGCTCTCCAGCTCCTTAGGGCAGATGGCGCCTGAACTGACTTCCCAGAGGCCTGGGGGACGTTGAGGTCCGGGGTAACTTGCTTCAACAGTAGGTAATTGTGATGAAGAATCTGTCGTTCATTTCAAAATGAGGGCAGATTTACAAAACATTGAAGGACAACATTAGGTTCATTAGTCGTCCGTAAGTAAGCTGTCCATAACCCAGGGATTTACTGTACACAGAAAACATGAAGTAAAGATTAGTGGCAAAGTTTGTACTGTGGTGTCAGCATAGATTTTAAATTTGTGTCTAAACTTTGGATAGGCAGGTTGGAGTTGTGAAAATAATGCTGAGAACTCAGATACCACAGGCTGACCAGCCCACACTGAACATCGAGACGTCCACCCACTTGGTACATTCTCTTCCTTATGGTTGCTGTATTTAGTGCCTTTGTTCTTCTCAGTTATCACTAATCATTAAAAAAAATTCCAGTACCATTGCTTAAGTAATAATTATCATTTGGAGTGCAGTTCCCTTTTGCACCCCTGGCTAACAGGCTTTCTGCTGAGTAGTACCAAGCTCTTATGAAATAAGGAGGGCTACGAACTGTTTCCTTCCAGTTGGTGAAGCGACACCAGAACAGACCCAAATCTGTAAAATGTGGGTGTACAGACTGGAACGTTAACCAGAACGGGAAAAATTACAGGTCGAAGCTGTGTTGAAACTTAATATCCCTTAGAAAACAAAGGCAGTGTATGTGTTGCATAGCAACCAAACCTCTTGAGCGGCAGAAGGGAAACAGTGGTTTCTGGCTCAAAGATGGCAGCCGATCACACAACTTTGACTGTCCGTCGAGCTCCTGGGTCCTGGCAATAATTCCACCTCCCACATCAGGCTCCTGAGAGGGCTCACTATGCCTCTTCTGAGTCTCCCGTTCCAGGGCTTTGAGCCGTCATTTTTCCTGTCTGGCAGCATCCACACTTTACAAATTTTAGCCTGCTCTGATTTTGCTGTGTCAGCCGTGACTCAGCCGGGTGGAAGCCCCCCACAAATAGGCAAAGCCTAGTTGTTGAAACCTCTTAAAATGCTTTCACCTGTGACCTTATAGAGGTTGGGTTGTTTGGTTTTTTTGGGGGGCGGGGTACTGAAAAATTGGAGCTTTCATCCATGCTGATATGTACTGCAGTTTTCTGGAGGAAAAGCAAAATAAAACTCTGACGGGCAGATTTTTTTAATTTTGAAGAAAGTGGCTGGACAAGGTAATGCTTCCCTGCCAGGTAGCTTCAGTGGAGTGTAAAAGGACAAAGATTTTGGATCTGGGACCGCTCTGTCCATCTTTAATGGTACTGCCAGTTCTTGTAGTCCCTGCCACATGTTCCATATCTCATCTGATCTGATCACGGGCTTTTCACAAAGCCAAAAGATTTCTAAGTGATATTGGAAGTGCTGTTTGGTAGCTCTGAAAATTACACCTCTTGTATTTTGAATTCTCAGACTTTACCTCTGGCAATGTAATGTGTTAGCTTCATATGGGGATTGGAGTAGAGGAAGAAAAAACACTTCAGCTCAATTAAAATATCCCCCACGTGTGCTCAGCATCTCACTTGATATTGGAGAAGGGGCTTCAGTAAATCATTAAACGTACTGAGTGTAATAGAGCCAGCTATTTGGTGGAGGGTCTTCTAAGCAAAGTCTGTTTTGATAGGGAGCCACCATCATCCATATCCGACCTACATGTAATCTCTTGGGCCCCTTCATGCTTATGGGCTTTTTCTGAGTTTCCTATTTTGTATCATTAACACATTTTTAAATGTCAGATAATCACCAGGTGTGCACGACCTGATCATTAGTCTCTTTGTGTCCCTTTTTTTAAAAAGTTTTTGTTTTTAATTTGTATTGTGATTTGGGTGAAAGTTTACAGAGCAAATTCATTTTCCATACAGCAGTTCCCGTACACTTTATCTCATGACTTTGACTGCAGTTTCCCACAATGCAACAGCTCTCTTCCCACTTCCTCCCCATAGTTACCTCTTCCCTGTGTCCTTCCCTCCATGCACTCCTGCCCCCCTCAGCCATGTCCCTGTGCATACACAGCCCTTCTATTCTCCCATGATTGATCTCTCCAAGGAGTCTATCTACCTAATGTAAATGTTCAGCTCATATGCCTGTCTATTGTTGGCTGGAAGCCACAGGAGTGGGTTCAATTCCAGACCTGAAGGGCAGCTCGGGGCCATAGTCTCAGTGGTTCCACCAGGCTCTATCAGACCAGCAAACCTGGTCCCCCGCCCCCTTTTTCATGATTTCGAGTTTTTTTCCATATTGTTCTCTCACTCTATCCAGGATCTCCTGCACTGATACCCCTCCAAGTGGTTGACAGTGGTAGCCAGGCACCATCTACTTCTTCTGGTCTCATAGTCTTATAGGCTGAAGATTGCATGGAGTACCAGTCCCTTGGACTAATTGTTTCCATGTGTCTTTGGTTTTCTTCATTCTTCTTTGCTCTGGATGTTATGTCCCTTTCTTTTTTTGAGATAAGGTAGCCAACCACCCGAAGAATCATTTGCCTGTAAGCTCAGGCATGGGGGCCAGCTGTTTTCATATCTGTGAAACGATTATGTTGAATTTGATGATCTGTCAGCTCTCTTCCGACTTCAACATTATATGGTTAGAACTAGGCTACCTTTTAAGCTTTTCTGACTTTTTTTTTTTTTAAATATACTTGTAAAAGAGAGATATCTAATATTTTGTGGGTTTAGAAGAAGGGTTGTATCCTTCCATCCTCAACTTAGCAGACAGTTGATTTCAAGTTAGAATATGTTGCAGTAATAAAAGCTATTGTAAAAGCTGTTTTTACAGTGAATACCACTAAATGTAATGCATTAGGAGCTATATTGTATTTTGTTTTAAATATCCCTATTCGTATATGAACAGTGCATAAAAAGCACGTGTTTCTTATTTGCAACTTCATTTTGAATACCATTTCACTTTTAAGAGAGCAGTTCAGAAATATAGGTAAAATCAAACCACACACTGTTACTACGGTTATCGTCCGTTTAATGGAAGCATTTGAAGAATATTTATCCTTGACATTTTCAAAATGAAGTTCAGTGAATTGTGCACAGGGGAATACAAATGGATGCATTCATCCTAATTTGATAAAATGGCTCTGGCTTTTTTAAATACTCTTTTAAAACTTTATATTCTCAGTCAGGCATTAAAATCCAGTTTTATGAAAAAAAAAAGGAACTTCCACATATAGATTTTAGGCCTAAATATGAAATATATCATAGAAACAAATTCAGCACATTAGGAATATATTGTGATGCTTCCATTGGGTGAAAAGGAATTAAGAAGCTAGTTAATGAAAGCAAGCATTAGGTTGGAGTTTAATTTGTTATGTTACATGATGATCATTTATCTCTTTTCCTACGATTTTCTTAATTAACAAATTATATTGGAGGCATATGGGCAGTTTAACTTCTTCTGAAGTGTGCTGGATTGTTGTGTAGATAAGTTGAGGACACTTAAATTTTCTTCTTTATAATCCTTTGGGCGCTTTCCAGTCTACCAGTAAAAAACAAATACTGCTAGCTCCAGATGGTGAGAAATTGATTACCATGCAGGATGCCACACACTTAAGACAGGGTGCTCTGCCAGCAGAGAGGAGGGGTTTGGTGTTTCATTGGAATTGTAGTGGTGACGAGCAATAGAGATGTCATCTTTGACTTCCTTTTGGTGGACTGAGTGCTTGTCCCTAATTCAATGTGATTAAACCTCTAAGAAGAGGCATTTGGAGTGGCTCTCTGTATTTTCTTTGCTTATGCAGGTGGATCAAATTTTGACAGGTCACTGTACTCCAGGGAGTCTAAACACACATGCTTTTGAATGACTTCTATTGAAATCCTAGCTTTCTGCCAAAGAGCCCAGAAAGTGGCAAATAGTCATATGGGGTGGGTGACTCGCTGAAGGTCGTTCAAAACAGGAGTGAAAGACAGAGGGAAGTCAGAGAGACTCAAAGTGTGAGAGGGACTCAACACACTGTTGCTGGTTTGGAAATGGAGGGAGCAAAGTGACAAGGAATGTAGGTGGTGCTAAATGGCTGAGAGAGGCTCCTAACTGACAGCCAACAAGACCTCAACCCTACAACCACAGAACTGAAACCTGCCAACCACCTAAATGATCTTGGAAGCAAATTCCCTCCCCCAGAACCTCCAGATAGGAACCGAGGCTGGCTGATACCTTGATATTGGCCCTGTGAGATACAGAACTGAGAAACTAGTCACGCCCATCTGGACTTCTGACCTACAGAACCAAATTTGTGAGTAAATAAACTTGTGTTGTTTAAGCCACTAAATTTTGTGGTAATTTGTTATGGCAGGAATAGAAAACTAATATAGGTAGACCTTATTATTATCTCCACTTTCTAGATAGTGAAAACTGTGGTTGGGATAAACCTAGTGTGACTTGTTCAGGGTCATGTCATGGTAGTGTCAGGACTTAATTCTAAGTCAAACAGATTTTTTTTTTAAGTCAATATTAGTATGTATTTCTTTTCTACATATTTATTCATTTTGTCCCTTTATAGATGACATAGCATTCCCCTTTGTTATTGTGATAAATATATTAGGTAAAAAAAAAATAGCCATTTCTACAGTCTGCATGTACAGTTCATTGACATTGATTAGATTCATTGTGGTGTTCAACCATCACACTTACCACTCTAAATATTTCCATCACCCTGAGCAGAAGCTCCATATCCCCTAAGTGTTGTGTGTTCTTTTCCCCCCTCTCCTACCCAGCCCTCATGACCACTAACCGTCTTGATCTCTATACGCTAGCCTGTTGTTGATACTTCATGTCAGTGAGGTCATACAATATTTGCCTTTTGTGACTGATTTATTTCACTGAGCACAATGTCTTCAAGGTTCATCCATGGTGTGCCATGTATCAGGACTTCATTTTTCTTTACAGCTGAGTAATATTCTATTGTATGGATATATCACATTTTTTTCATTCATCGGTTGATGGCTATTTAGGTTGTTTCACCTTTTGGATTGTGAATAACGCTGCAGTGAACATTGGTATGCAAGTATCTGTTGGCACTTCTGCTTTTAATTGTTTTCGGTATATACCTAGGAGTAGCATTGCTATATCACTGTCAAACTGTTTTTCACAGCTGCTGTACCATTTTACAGTCCCCACAGTAATGGATGAGGGTTCTAATTTCCCCACATCCTGCAAACACCTGTTTTTTTTTTTTTTTTTATCATAACCATCCTAGTGGTGTGAAGTGATAATCCCATTGTATTGATTAGCATTTCCCCAGTGACTAATGATATTGAGTTTCTTTCCATCTGCTTGTTAGCCATTTGATTCTTTCTTGCTGAAATATCTTTTCAAGTCCTTTGTTCATTTTTTGATTGGGTACATTGTAAGAGTTGTTTATATATTCTGTTGATATATTCTGGAGATTAGACCCTTATCTAATATTGGCTTCTAATATATGTAGGTTATTGCTTCACTTTCGTGAGTGTACTTTGACGAAGATTTTTTTCCAAAATATTTGGTGAGGTCCCATTTACCTATTTTGACTTTTGTTGCTTGTGTTTTTTATGTCATGTTTAAGACCTCACGGTTAAAAATTAGGTTCTGAAGCATTACCCCTTCATTTTCTTCTGAGTTTCATGGTTTCAGGTCTGTTTTCTACTTCTGAGATTTCTCTGTTTTATTGATTATTTTCAATAAACAGTTTTTAATTATATGAATTAGATCTTCTATTTCTTTTCTATATTCTAGTTATTAATTTGTTTTACTTTTTTAAGATTGCTTTTTGTTAAGTATTTTCTGTCTTACATAGTTGGAATTTTAGTTGCTTTATTTTCAAGTTGTTCTTGTTTTCTGATAAGAGTGTTTCAGGCTACATAGTAACCTCTAATTACTCCTTTGATCATATCTCTTCTGAAATATAATATTCTCATTGTTATTTATTTATAATACTTTATGTATTTTCTCTTTTCCTCTTAAAACAAAATTATTTTGAAGTACATGCACATGTGTATGAATGGAGGTGGTGGTCATTTGACCCTTAATATACAACTGTTGGATTTCTATTTGATTTCTCCTTGGTTTTATTTTATAATTTTATTTATATTTTTATCAGTGAATAAGACCTGTATGATTTTGTTTTGGGGGATTTGTTGAAAAATTCTTGTGCCTCAATCCATAGCCAGTTTTGATGATTGTTCCCTGTTTGTTGCCTAAGGTACTTGACTGCTAACCAGAAGGCTGGCGGTTCAAACCCACCAGCCACTCCTTGGAAGGAAGGTTGGGAATCTACTTCCATAGTGATACCACCTCAGAAACTTAAGGAGGGGTTGCTATGAGTTGGGTCCGATATGACGGCACATAACAACAATAACGTGTATTTTGGGAATACTAAATTTTCTGTATCTCTATAAATTTCATATTGTAATTCAATTATTCAAATTCTCTACATATTTATGTTTTTCCTACTCGATATGTTGCTTTCTGAGTTTGAGTCACCCACTATGATTATTGCTTTCTTAATTTCTCACTTTGTATTTCTGTTAGATTTTGCTACAAGCATTTCAAAGCTATAATACTAGCGGATAAAGATTCATAACTGCCTGTCCTCTTGGTAGATTTTTAAGGAATTTTTTTCAATAAATTTGAAATATCTCTTAGTTCTTTCTAGTGGCGTAGTGCCTAAGGCACTTGACTGCTAACCAGAAGGCTGGCAGTTCAAACCCACCAGCCACTCCTCAGAAGGAAGATTGGACAATCTACTTCTGTACTGATACCGCCTCGGAAACCCAAGGCGGGGTTGCCATGAATCGGATCCAACTTGATGGCAAGCAGTGAGTTTGGGTTTTTTTTCTTGAATGGTTATATTAGGAGCCCTGGTGGAACAGTTGTTAAAGCATCGAGCTGCTATTCAATACGTCGGTGGTTGGAATTGTCAGCTTCCATAAAGATCGACAGTGTTGGAAACCCTATGGGGCAGTTCTACTGTGTCTTCTAGGAGTGCTATGGGTTGAAATTGACTTAATGGTGATGGGTTGTTTTTTTTTTTTTTTTTCTTTTCCCTTGGTTATATTGCCACGCCTGTTTTCTTTGTAGTCTAAAAGTTACACTTTCATTTTCTTAATCCTGACTGATTGTCTACATATTCAGTAGGTAAATTTAATATCAAGTTTATTCTGATTACTAACCTGCTGAAACATATTCTTGCCAACTTGTTATGATGCTTTCAATTTATTTCATTTTCTCCTTTTAAAACTTTTAATTGGCTTTATGTTTTCCTTGTTCAATTCCTTTTACCTTATGTCTTGAAAGTTCTATTATATTTATATTCTAGTGGTTGTCTTCAAACTTTAATGTACACATTTAAATATACACTAACATCTAGATTTAATGATGTTTAATAAAGGGGGCAAGGAAGGTGCGTCAGGGTTGTATCTTTCACCACACTTATTCAATCTGTATGCTGAGCAAATAATCTGAGAAGCTGGACTACATGAAGAAGAATGTGGCATCAGAATTGGAGGAAGACTCATTAACAACCTGTGTTACGCTGATGACAACTTTGCTTGTTGAAAATGAGGATGACTTGGAGCACTTACTGATGAAGACTGCAGTATGGCTTACATCTCAATATAAACAAAACAAAAATCCTCACAACTGGACCAATAAGCAGCACCATGATAAATGGAGAAAAGATTGAAGTTGTCAAAGACTTCATGTTAGTTGGTTCTACAATCAACACCAATGGAAGCAGCAGTCATGACATCAGACGACACATTGCATTAGGCAAATCTGCTGCAAAAGACCTCTTTCAAGTGCTGAAGAGCAAAGATGTCTCCTTGAAGACTAAGGTGTGTGCGACCCACGCCATGTTATTTCCAATTGCCTCATATGCATGTGAGAGCTGGACAATGAAAAAGGAAGACCAAAGAAAAGTTGATGCTTTTGAGTTGTGGTGCCGGTGAAGAATACTGAAAATACCATGGACTGCTAAAAGAACTAATGAGTCTGTCTTGGAAGAAGTGCAGCCGGAATGCTCCTTGGAAGCGAGAATGGCCAGACTTCGTCTCACCTACTTTGGTCATGTTGTAAGAAGGGACCATTCCCTGGAGAGGGATAT
>NW_006921948.1:224055-227114 GCF_000298275.1 Orycteropus afer afer
TTTTTTTTTTTTTTTTTTTTTTGGATGCTTCCTCTAACAATATTAAGGGCCTTTACACATTTTAACTTTACATTTCTTCTCCTTTTTCCCTGCTACATCTCATGTTGACATTATTTGATGTTTTAGTTCTAGATTGTTACTGTTACTTTAAAATCAATACTTATTTAGATGTAATACAGATTTATTGGTTTCTTTGCTCACCATTACTTCTACATTCCTACTTTTTTTCTCCTAGATTAATCTTCCTTTTGCTCTAGCTGTTTTTAGGGAGGGCCTGAGGGTTGTAACATTAAGATTTTTACGTATCTGAAAATATCCTTATGTTCCCCTAAGTTTATGAATGATTGATTGGATGGATATAGATACCCTTGGTTCAATTTTATTTTTTTTAAACTTGCATGCTTTGCTTTATTGTCTTCTTGCTAGATTTCCAATGAGAAGTATACAGTTAAAAATAATTTCATTGTAGATAATTATAGTTTTTTTTTTTTTGTGGAAGATTTTAGAGTTTTCTCTTGACCCTTGGAGCTCACAAATTTCACCGATATGGGAAGAATTGTACTTTTTCATTCCCCTGTTTGAAGAAGTTTTCTTCTATTATTAACTAGAGATTTGCTTCTCTTTGTTTCCTCGTTTCTCCTGATTTACTCCAGTCTCTTCTTCTGAGATCCCTATCATCAATTTAGAATTTTGTTATCTATCCTCTGTCTTATATTCTTTTCAGATATACATCCCTTCACTTCATGTACTTGTGTGCCTTGTCCATTTAGCCAGTCTACTAAGGTCTGGGTTGTTTGGATGAATATTTCACTTTATAACATCCTTAGTTAATTTATTTTTATGAGTGCAGTATCCTCTTACATGTCTTTATAGTTATTAACTATCCCTTCTCTAAATTCCTATTGTTTATGTTAACTCTCTTATCTTAGGTACGCAGTGTTCTGTGCATTGACTTTGGTACTGTTCCTTCATGCCACTGGATTTCTTCATGTATTTGGTGATCTTTAACTGTATGTGCTAATCTTTCTTTCTGAGCGTCTCTAATAGCCTGTCTTTGTGTGTTTGCTTTGGTAACTACTACCTGTCTCCAGTGATTATGGAGGAAGGGAGCAGTGTGTTCCTGGATGGGCTTGTTTCTGGAGTGCTCCCTGTTTTTCAGGATATTTCTCATCTTTAGCTTGTTCATTCAAGTGTCTTTATTCACTTCTTTCCTTGGGCTACACATCTTTGTCACGTACTCCCTGACAGATGGGGAGAGGACAGTAGAAAAGGAAAGAGAGGGTGAGCTGCCTTGCTATCCTATTATGGTGACATAGAAAGAATCACACTGTTGGTTAAAGTAGGAAACCCTTGCCCTGGTGACTACCACTTCACAACCTAAGGAACTTTTGTGTTTTTTCCTTCTTTGCTTTCCCCGTTTTTGTGATAGTTTTTTCCTGTACCCATTTTGAACTGTGGTTTCCTTTTCCATCCAGTCCCATCTGCTTTTTCTCCACCTGGCATTTCTTACTTCACAGAATTCTTTCACTTCAAGAACTGAGGTTCAGAGAGTTAAGGATCATGTTCAAAGTCATGCAGGTGGGAGAAGTGGTTTTGAATCTAGGCAGTCTGGCTTCAGAGTCCATGCTTTTAATCATTAAACCATATCACCTTCCTTTTTTGTCTGTAGTAGGGTTCCATTAAATTCTCTATTTCCCAAACTTGCTACCTCTCAAATAAGCAATATTAATTTTCATTAAAATGAACATAGCAACAATATAATATAGCTAAAGATGAATACCTAGTTTTCTTCTCTCCAGGGTGTTACTGCCTATTCATAGAAATGTTTTTTTGTTTTTGTTTGAATCATTGGTGTTGCTATAAATTCTTACCTTAGGTGTTTTCTTCTCAAAAGCCATAATAAAGAACAGAAGTCTTATCTCAACTAGTTATCTATAGAACAAGATCAGCACTTTGGGTCCTTTAATGTTTTTTAGAGATGAAAACAGAGTCGTTCCAGTGTATAATCCACTAAATATGAATAAAACTAATACTGATTTATCCAAAGTGAGGAAAGTAGTTTGATTCTGATTTAAATACTTGTGAAAACAAAAGCACATACATTAGAAATGTACTAGAAATCAAAGATAAAATCACTCTGTTTTCCAGGACCAATTTTTCTCTCACTTAATCTCACTCTCAGAGAAATGTCAAGAATGTTCATGCCTAAAGAGAGAGACTGGAGAGCAAATAAAATCTCCGAGGCCTCTCACTGGAAAACTTTGAAATGTACTTGCAAAATTACTGAGTTCATTTGGGGCATTTACTTCTGTGTTCTTCCCATAAAATCCAGTATGCATTACCCGTTTCTATTTTAAAAGAGAAAGGTAGTGAAGGCTCACATTTCTTATTCTTTGCAGTCTTCTCATCTAGGGAGTAAGATATAGTAGAGGCATTCTACAAAGCATTAAAGGAAAGAAAAAGATGCTAATGCTGACTCTCATTCTTCCCTTTAAGCTTCTGACCCTATTGACTCTGGAGAGGGACCCATATTTTTTGCTCAGCGCCTTCAACAAAGCAGATGCTCAAAAAATACTCCCTAATTCTTGGCATTTTGTTGCAGAGGTCGTGTTGGGTATAGCATCAGATCCATAACTTTCATGGGATTCCAAAGCAGGAAGATGACTGCCCTAAGGAAGAAAGGGGCCAAATATCACAATGGTGCTCTCACTTTCATCTTGGAGTTCTCTCTGCCTGTTGGCTTCATTCTTTCTCTGTGTGGCTGAGCACATGAATGCTTATAGGTCCTCAGTTTCACAGAACCTTTCTTAAGAAACACTTACTTGATTCTTGGACTTCCAGGATTCTTGGATCTCACCAAAGAGATCCATCTTTCAGGTTTTCATCTCTGGACTGTTTGTATCCATAGATGGTAGGGTTTTGTTATGTAAAATGACTGCTCTCTCAGTCTACATTTCTCTAAACAGGAAGTTCCCAGGAAAGCTGGGTGTACAGTACTGGATATGCAAGATTGTGTGTATATAGAGTTACATTTACATATAATATAAATTGTAATTATA
>NW_006921948.1:227859-231072 GCF_000298275.1 Orycteropus afer afer
GTTGAGGGTCTTTTCCTTTTTCGCTGACCTTTTTCGCTTTACCAAGCATGATATCCTTGTCCAGAGACCGGTCCCTTCTGACAATAGGACCAAAGTAGGTAAGACGAAGTCTAGCCATTTTTGATTCCAAGGAGCATTCTGACTGCACTTCTCCAGAACAAATTTGTTGAGTCTTCTGGCAGTCAGTGGCATTTTCAGCATTCTTCACCAATACCACAATTCAAAGGTATCAACTCTTCTTTAGTCTTCCTTACTCATTGTCCACCTTTCACATGCTATGAGGCGATTGAAAATACCATGGCTTTGTTTAGGCACACCTTAGTCTTCAACACTTTGAAGTGACATCTTTGCTTCTTAACGCTTTAAACAGTTCTTTTGCAGCAGATTTGCCGAGTGCAATAGGATGCCTGACTTATTGACTGCTGCTTCCATGGGTGTTGATTGTGGATCCAAGTAAAACGAAATCCCTGACAACCTCAGTCTTTTCTCTGTTTATCATAATGCTGCTCATTGGTCCAATTGTGAAGATTTTTGTTTTCTTTATGTTGAGGTGTAATCCATGCTGAAGACTGTAGTTTTTGATCTTCATCAGTGAGTGCTTTAAGTCTTTACTTTTAGCAAGCAAGGTTGTGTCATCTACAGATGTGCACAACCTTTCTTTTTATAGAAGTTGTTAAACATATGTTTGAAATGTGTCCTTGTCTCTGGCATATAATCAAAATGTCTTAAATTACAGATTGATATTCATAAACACTTTATGACAGATTATTAATATAGAAATGGTGTCTGTTGTTATCTGCATTCTGACTTCCTGCTTACCTAACATTCAAATGCACTAGATCACCTTAAGCAAGTGTAGAATCTTATATTCACTTTGCACTTTGTTAAATAGCTCTAAACAACTTCTTGGTGACATTGGTGAGGGGTTGTAATATACAGAGTTGAATATTTTTTTTGTATTGTAGAATACGCTATAGATTGAACTAACTATCTAATGAACTTTGAAGTTTACACACCTAATCAAAGTTTTTACATAATCTGTCCAGGGATTTCAGATATAATATACTAATGTATAATCCCAAGTTTCTCTGACTGTCTTAGAACTCAGTTCTAGTCTATAAATTTTCCAAATACTTTACCTTTAATTAGAATTTTGAGATCTCAGTTTAACAGTGAGAGACTCAAGGGTTTAAGATGTGTGGAGTATTTTTGTAAAGTTGACAGTTGTATTATTAGACTATTAAGATGAATGATTGCACCAAGTGCCATTGGTATTTTAAAATTTCTAAGCCAAAAATTAATTTGTAAGCCTTAATGAGCTATAGATTTCAACATTTTTTTGAATCACAATGTTTTAGAGACAACAGAGCATTATAGTCCACACAAAGAAGCAAGATAAAGCAAGAGAAACATGGGACCAGGACACAGACCCAGAACACAACCCTGAAGAAGAAGAAGCATTGGGACTCCCTGATAAGGAATTCAAAAGAATTATATTTAGGTACCTTCAATGGATTGAGAGACAGATCAAGGAAAACACTGACAAAATTGAGGAAAGCACAGAGAAAACCCTAGAATAATTTTGAAAGACAATACAAGAATAAAATCACAAAATAAATGCAAAATTAGAAATGATTCAAAATCTACAGATAGAAATCCAGAAGATTAACAGTAAATTTTCAGAAATATCTGATAACACATTGAACGTGCAAAAGAGTGGAACTGAATCAATGGAAGACAGAATTAGTGAGATTTAAGACAAATACCTCAATACTTCTTTGGAAAGGGATCGATAAGAAAAAAAGATCAAAACAAAGGGAAGAAAGCCTAAGGATCATGTAGGATATCATCAAAAGGAATAAGCTACATGTAATGGGAATTCCAGAATAGGAAGAGACAAATAAAATCACAGATAAAATTGTCAAAGATTTGTTGGAAGAGAATTTCCCTGGTATGATGAAAGATGAGAATATATCCATTCAACCAGTCCAACAAACCCCAAACAGGATAGACCCCAAAAGAAAATCACCAAGACATATCATCATCAAATTCATCAAAATCAAAGACAAAGAAAGAACCCTGAAAACAGCATGGAAAAAATGAAAAGTTACCTAAAAGGGGCCACCAGTAAGATTAAGCTCTGATTTCTCAGCATAAACCATGCAGGTGAGAAGGCAATGGGATGGTATATATAAAACTCTGAGAGAAAAAAATTACTAACCAAGAATTATATACCCAACAAAATTGTCCCTCAAATATGATGGTGAAATTAGGACATTTCCAGAGAAGCTGAAATTGAGGAAATTTCTTAAAACCAGACCAACCTTACAACAGATGCTAGACATAGTCCTTTGGACAGAGAAACAACAATAGCAAATAACAACTGACCATTAACACACGTAATGACATAACCCAGATACCAACCCAGTTATGGAAGTATCCAAAGTAAATAAGCCTACACGATTGTAAACAGGGAACCAGAGACATTAATTGACAAATGAAGACAACTACAAACCAAACTGGGAAAAAAAATGTGTAGCTACAGAATTTCTAGATGGTAGGGAAGTCAAGGCAACTACAAGATAGAACAGACTGTTCTAAAATTGAGAAGAAAATTATAAATCACGGGTAATGTCAAAGAAAAATTATAAACCTTCATATTACAATAAAAAAGAGGACCAGCACAAATATTTAGCAAATACTAATAGCAAAGAAGGAAGTGATAATACAATTCATAAACAAAACAAGCTCAGTACAGAAAAATACATGAAACAAAGAAATCAGCAATAGCACAAAAAAAAACCATAACAAAATGACAGCAACAAATTCATACTTGTCAATAATTACACTACCAAAAGGGTAAAAAGAGAACTGGGATAAAATATTCGGTAATTACATATCTGACAAGGGACTTATCTCTAAAATTTATAGAAAACTCCAACACCTCAACGACAAAAAGATTAACAATTCAATTTACAAATGGGCCAAAGACATAAACAGACACTTCATTGAAGAGGATATTCAGGCAGCTAGCAAATACATGAAGAAATGTTCACAATCATAAGTCATCAGAAAGATACAAATTAAAATAACAATGAGATACCGTCTCATGCCAGCACTAATGGCAAAGTTCAACAAGACAGAAAATAACAAATGCTGGTGAGGATGTGGAGAGATTGGGACTCTCATACACTGCTGGTTGTTGTTGTTGTT
>NW_006921948.1:231787-242071 GCF_000298275.1 Orycteropus afer afer
TATGGAAGTAGATTGCCCAACCTTCCTTCCAAGGAGTGGCTGGTGGGTTTGAACCACCAGCCTTCTGGTTAGCAGTCAAGTGCCTTAGGCACTATGCTTTAGTTTCGTGTATTTCACTGTACATAAATTATATTTCAATACAATGCATTTAAAAAATACTTCAAATACATTGGTATTGTTGTTTTGTTTTATTTTTGTTTCCTGTGTTTTGATTTTCCTACAAAATGTACACTGTCATTTTCAGTAACTTCAAGATATCTTACTACAAGTATTGAAAAACCCAGTCTGGCCCTCACTGAGGGCAATGTTCTGTTGTCAGTGCTCAAAGAAACATACAGGCACATTTAAAAGAAAATACTTGAAACCTGAATGAAAAACCATATTTTCTCTCTGTCTAACTAGAAGCATATGTTTGTAATTGTTAAAAAAAAAATAGCATCATATTTTAAAGAAGAAAGAATATTAACATAAGCACTAGTGATATTATAAAAAAATGATGCTGAAATTTAGCTAAGTGATGAGATATAAGCTGTTTCCACATTTGTAAAAGCTGTGGTTTAAAGTCCCAGTTATATGATTGTTATTTCATGGTTGATGTGTCCTTGGCTGATTGGTTAGATCATAGTGATTGGTATTTATTAGGAAGACAGATGTCACCAGGATCCAAAGGCCCTGAGATTGATGATTCCACATGCCCTGATTAGTTTTTCATGAGGCAAGTGAAGTTTTAGGGAGATTCCATAAAATATCCTGTGTCTGTATTATAAATGAAATGCATGTTTTAAATTATTAATCAGGTAAGAATCAGGTAAGAATCTAAGAAACAACAGAGAACTGCCTAAGAGATACACATTGTCCCTCATCTATTCATGTGTGCCATGGAGATGTGGGTCACTTCTATACATAATTTTTTAGTGACTTATTTTTTCCCTCAGAAAAACGAATATCACAGACCAGCTGATTTTATATGAAATAAGGTGGCATAGTGCCAGAGGCATCTGACAACCAGAAGGCTGGCGGTTCAAACCCATCATCCACTCCTCAGAAGGAAGACTGGGCAATCTACTTCCATAGAGATAGCTCAGAAACCTAAGGAGGTGTGGCTATGAGTCAGAATTGACTCAATGGAAGTGAGCTTTTTTTTTTGTAACTGAAGATCATTTACATCATAAATATGAATCCAAATGACACCATAAATATGCAGAATGGAAAGTGGTACATTGCTTTGGAGGAAACAAATTTGCAAACACATATAGTTACTGCTTTTGTGCAATTGCCCGTTTTATGATACTACCCTATACTTACTATTGAGGTATTTCACATTTTTGCAACTCTGACAAGTCCAAGAATGACCTCATACAATTTAGCTGTCTTTGTATTGTACAATATTTGATTCTCAAGCCAATACAAATCTAGTTCCAGCACATGTTAAGCCTGTCACATTTTCAATTTCTAAAATAAGATGTTCAACACACTTTGACTAATTTGAAATACGCTAGCAATTGTGAATCACCTCATTCTAGATGGTTAAGATACAGTTTAAAACTAATTTAAACCTGTTAGAAATGATAACCTGAATAATGGCATGCATTTTCTATTATTGGTGTGCCTGTATATCAGAAGTATTTGCAGTGACAATCAATATTTTTAAGGGGTGTGTGTGTGGGTATATGTGTACACAAACTAGCATGATCTATCTAACAGAGAAAGTATTAACCAAAGTAAATGACTGGTTTGAGTATTGTGGTAGGCTGAATTCAGAGATGGCTCACCATGATTTCCGGTCACTGGAGTACACACACCTTCTCCCAGTGATTCATACCAACACTATCTGTAGTAGTTAAGGTTGTATGTCAACTTGGCTGGGCAGCTGGGTGTAGTTATTCTTTATGATGAAATTGTAGTAACCTCCGTGGTAGAATCTGTTGTGAGCAGCTAAGCAGTTGCAGCTGGGTGGGGCCTGCTTCTAGGATACATGGAGAAGCTTTGAGAAAGGTCTTGAGCTTTTTGGCATATCTGGGTCCTGTGTTTGCTGAGCCCTCATCTCCAGTTCCTGGACTGGAACCAGTGGCCTGCCATGTTGCCTGCCAATCTTGGGACTGTGCCATTTTTCCTGTGGATCTTGGCTTCATCAGCCTCAGCAGCTTACAGTTGCCTGAGTTAGAAGCCTCTAGCTTCAGCGCGCCTGGAATAAGAGGCCGAGCTGAAGCCCAAGGTCGAGGAGCTTTTCAGAGGAGGCACTCTGATTTGGACTTCTAGCCTTCTAAACTGTAAGAGAATCAATCCCTGTTTGTTAAAGCCATCCACTTGTGGTATTGCTGTTACAGCAGCACTAGAAGACCAAGACACTAATCTAGATGCTACTGTGAAGGGATTTTGCACATATAGTTAAAGTCCCCCAATCAATTGGCCTTAAGGTATGATAATATCTATGTGGGCCTGATTTAATCCAATGATTTAAATGGGCTCCATCTCTTGCCTAGAGATCAGAGATGGAGGAAGTCTGAGATTTGAGATGCAAGAAGTTCTGTGTTGCTGACTTGAATGTGGAGACAAAGAATGTGGATGGCTTCTAGGTGCTCAGAGCTGTCCCCGGCAGACAGCCAGCAAGAAAATGAGGACTTAGGTCCTGTGACCACACAATTCTATCAAAACCTGAATGAGCTTGGAAGAGGATCCTGAGCCTTCATAAGATTGCAGCCCCAGTGCACTCTGATTTCAGCCTTGTGACCCCTGAGCAGAGGATCTGGTGAAGCCATTCCTACACTCCTGATCCAGAGAAACCGTGAGATAATACATTGGTATTGTTTTCAAGCTGTGCAGTTTGTGGTAACTTGTTTTGCAGCCAAAGAAATCTAATATAGGTATTTTATCTTTTATCTTCCTACCTCAATCCACATCCTCCTTCAGAAGCAGTGGCAGTAAATACTCATGGCTCTCACCATTTGATCAAGGTCATTAGTGTTTGAGAACCCCTACATTTTTCTCCAACATAGTTTTCCAGACTTCCCTTCCACTATCAGCTTTCATTAATGCTCTACTCTGAATATACTGTTTCCTGTATGTTCTTCTGTACCAATGGTCTCACTGTGTCCTCTTCCTACAAGTCCCTCCTTCATTCCTTCATTATCTGCAAGTCTAAATCCTTACCATCATTCAAGGTTCAATGGACATAGCACATTTTTCATAAAACTCATTGATCACTTTTGTAATACATCCCTCCTTTGTATCACCCAGAGAAATAATACTCTAAACCTCTCAGAAGTTTCACATGTTCCTGCAGTATCCTAGTTGTGTAGATGTGTTATCTTCCTATAAGGAGATGACATACGTTGTCTTGTATGCTGGAGGTGACTTAATATTGCATAGATGGATGAACGAGTTAGTGAATCCTAAGAGTTGGCATTCACTAGTCCTGTGACATCTCCACTCAGCTATCCCCCTTCTTTCTTGGTTCCTTACTTTCTCACTCTCCCACCCTCTCACCTCATCTCTTGCTAATTCAGCCTTTCCTGCAGCTTTTCTCTCTTTTTTAGACATCCATGAACGATAAATCAGAAAAGAAATTGCAAGAGAAATTATGTTAACCTAGTATTTCACTGTTCTTATTTGGCCTAGAGGAATGACTCACTGCGTGGGCATAACTGTACTCTCATTTAATTGCTCTCCTTTAATAATGAAAGACCTTTCAGAAATCAATGTTTACCCCTCAGTTCCTCCCATGTGTGTATATGTGTATATGTGTATATGCATGTATGTGAATGTGTTCATATATACATGGAGAGAGAGAGGGAGATTGATTTTTAAGATCCTTTTCAATTCCTTTACTCTGAAAAAGTCTACATGATACAAAGTAAAAGTCAAAGGCCTTGGTGACTGAGCAAACAAGAGAGTTGAGTTATTAGTCATAGTGTACAGAAAAACATGTGTCATCTGGGCTCAAAGAAGCAATTAGAATAATCTATTCCTAGTGTCATAACAAATGGAAGTACATGAACTTGAATAATGCTATAAGTAATTTATCAAGACAGTTATTGTTATTACAAAGCTAGCAAGAGTAAGGGGAAAATTTATATCAACCATGATTATAATGGATAGTTAGCTAGTAACTCCAATGACAGTACTTGGTATTGCTCACTGTAGAGCGGTCATCACATGTGACTGTTTATAGATTGCCAATTGCATCTAATACTAAATTTAGCCACTCAATAAATCGATGATGTTTCAGTTAACTGGGCTAGAATCCCTCATGTTTCACAAAGGTAATTGTGCCTATTGAATTATGCTTATTGTTGTAACTGTGCATGTGAGGGGATGTTTCTTTAAACAAAAGCCACTTTCATTTGTAACAAGTCTTTTCACATTTGTCCAGCTCTCTCTTGATGAGTACTCTGTCATTCCTTTGTTTCCTTTCATTACCCCTGCCCACCATCAGCTTCTATTCCTAATTGATTCCTAGATATGTCTCGGAATAATAATGATCACCAATTATTGAGCAGTTACTATGTGGTAAGTATTGATCTAAATCATATATTTATATACGTGTGTGTGTGTGTGTGTAATATATATACATGTATACACACATATGGACTGCCAAAAGAACTAACAGATCTGTCCTGGAGGAAGTGCAGCCGGGATGCTCCTTGGAAGCAAGGATGGCCAGACTTCGTCTCACCTACTTTGGCCATGTTGTCAGAGGGGACCATTCCCTGGAGAAGGATGTCATGCTTGGTAAGGTGGAGGGTCGACGAAGGAGGGGAAGGCCTTCGATGAGATGGATTGACACGGTGGCTGCGACAGTGGGCTCAAGTATAGCAAGGATCACGGATCTGGCGTGGGACCGGGTGGTGTTACGTTCTGCTGTGCATGGGGCCGCTATGAGTCAGAAACAACTCGACGGCACCTAACAACAACAACATACACACACACATACATAGTCTCATTTGACCCTCAAAACAACCCTGAAATAAAAGGTAGACACGCAATAATTATGTTTGAATTAATGAACAGTACAGCTGATGAGATCATAGAAAACATCAATTGCAGGAAAAATGGGAAAGGACAAAAAGAGGCAGAGAACTATCAAGAAGAGTGTGAAGAATCTGAAGCTCTGAAGCTGAAGAAGGTTTAACTACCCAAGTTATGAGGCAGGGCTTTTGAGTCAAAACCAAATCTGGCTGGCATCAGAACTTACATTTTCACTCATGGTATTAGACAATTGCATCTTTCATAGAAAAGCCAGTGGCAACTCTGCCTTCTCATTTCTTCAAACTCTTCTCTCCTTCTTTTCCTTCTGTCCCATTTTTCCTCCAATTGATGTTTTCTATGATCTTCTCAACCACACTATATTTATGGAAAGATATTTGTTGAGTGCCTGCCTTAGGCCAGGCATAGGCAACACATCAGTGAACAAACAAAGCAGCCATAGATAGCTCCTGTTCTACTTACCTAGTGCCACTCAGACAAGAATATACCACAAATGAGATGGCCTTAACAAACAGTTTATTCTCTTACAGTTTGGAGGCTTTAAAGTCCAAGTGCAAAGTGCCAAGCTCTAGAGGCTGGGTAAAAGCCCCTCAACCTTGGGGTCCAGCTCTGCCTCCTGCCCCTGGCCCACTGAAGCTAAAGACGTTTCTTCTCTCAGAGAGCTGCTGGCTGCTGAGGCTGCCAAGGCCAAGGTTGACAAGTAAAAAGGCACAGTCTCTATGTTACCAAACCACATGGCAGGCCAGTTATTCAAGTCTGTTGTAAGTTCCAAGGTTGGCAGAGCATGGCAGGCTGCTGAGCAATGACACGGCTACATGCAGGGTCCAAGTGTGCTGCAAGCTAGGGACCATTCCCAAGGCTTCTCCTTATATACAGGAAGCAGACCACATCCCAAAGGCTGCTGCCCGTGATAGATCCCACCATGGAGATGATTGCCAATCTCATCATGGGGAAAAACTACCACCAGCTGCCCAGCCACTCAACCAGGCCCAGCCAAGTTGACACACACACTTAACCACCACAGCTCCCTAGCCTCATAAAGCTTATATTCTAGTAGGGGGAAACACACAATAACCAAATATGTAAAACATATAATGTGTCAGGTGATGACAAGAGCTATGGAGACAAATACAACAGAGAAGGAGTAGTAGGGAGTGACATGGAGCCAGGGCTTTGGTCAGAAAAGGCCTCAGTGGTATGGTGAGACCATTCAGCAGATACCTAAAGGACCAGATACATGATATCAGTTCCATCCAAATGGATAGTGGATTGATGCAGACCTCGAGGGACAGAAGACTCTATGGCTAAGAAATTGCTGAGGTAGGTGTCCAGTGGTGATAGTAGTAGACATCTGGTATCCAGAGTTCACTTTCAGGCTCACAAGTGCCTAATATACAGTAGTTCATAGTATTTTTGACTAGCAAAGTGACGAGGTGCTCAAAACAGCAAGGTTCGTTCTAGATCTCATCCTCAAGCATCAAATAGAGCACTTGGTATTGTATTAGAATGTGCTGGCTTTGGTTCATGAACTCAGTTGGAAGCATCAGTCCATAGCTAAGTGGGTTGGGGAAGGAGCAGTAACGTGGACTCCTTGGACTTCATTGTCCTGTTCACCTTGTCTTTTTGGTGTAGGCAGGAGGAGACTCTTTCCTATTAATCTCAATTATTCTCTCAGTAGGTAGGCTTATCCTGTGCAACTTTCAAACAACCTCTGCTTTCATCTACCAGCCATACTCTCATTTGCTCAGCAAGAAGAATACATTTGGAGGTAGATCATCGTCTTTGTATGTTTTCTGAAAGCAGAGAGCTTTTACATGCGTAGACAGCATTTACGAGTGTATTTTGGTGTAAAATCTGGCTGGTAATATGTGCATTTATGGTGATAGACTTCTCCATGAACTTAACTTTTATTAGTAGTTTAGGTTCTGTTAACACTCATTTTACCTGCTGATCAATTTATTTTCTCATCCTGCTGCAGTCCTCTTAGGAGGGTCTTGGTTCTGCCAGTATTAAATGAAGTGGTCTGTCCAAAGACTTGGAGTCAGGAAACTTGTGCACTCATCCCCTACACCACAGGAGTGCTTTGGATTGACCAGGAGTTTCATCTTCTGAGTTCCCATGGGATTCTAACATGAGAGGAAAGTGTTTGCCACCACAGGAAAAAACAAAATCTCAGCAAACAAGGAGTTCAGTGACTATAGAATTCAGCCATGGCTCACATGGTTTCCAAGACCTGTGCCAAATATTGTGCCTTGATAAACAAATGAAAAAAAGTCTCAGTTGTTTGCTTTCCATTGCTTTCTTCCTAGGTGGACATGACTTATGTTTTTTAAAAAAATTTTTCATTTATGGAAATTTTCACACATATGCAAAGGCAGTGAGGTCAGGAAAATGATTTATTGCAAAAACTGGGAGAGGGGCCCTATATAAGGTCCCACCCACATTCCTGATTTGACTGTTTGCTTCCTTGTGATGCTATTCAACTTGCATCTCTATCTTCCATATTTACTGTATATGGGGGATATCTTTAGAAGTTTGATTAGATTCAGGTTTGATATTTTTGGTGGCAGTGCTTCCTAGGTTGCATCATGGCAGGAATCATACCCTGAGAGGTTGTCCCACTTTTAATGATGCTAACACTAATCAGTGGGTTCCTGTGGTGTAGCCTGAACCCTCCACTGGGAAATTTCCCAACTTCTTGTCATAACATCGTTTTAGTGTTGTTGTCTGAATCAGTTACATCATTCAGGGTTGCAAAATTATGACTTTCTACTTTTACTGTTCATTTAATATTTATGAGTTGGATTTATTTTTGTAAAGAAGAATTTCCCCTCATCGATTAGATGATTTATTACTCTGAAATACAGTTCATACAAAAAAGCAAGACAAATGCTTGGCTTTTTCCTGTTAATTAAATTTTGGGGATAAGAAGTTGGTAGCCTAGCTATCCCCAATGGTGTCCATGGGAGTTTTCTTTTACATTTCACATACATTTAAACATAATAACCAAAATTTCACAATCCAGTTGGCATTTTTAAGAAAAACTGTATATGATTGATGAGTTCAGTAAAGAAGAGAAATTGAGCACATACACAACAAAGAGAGTTGGACTGTTGCAACTAGCAAGCTCTCCCCACTTATGCCGAACATCAGGAATGTTCCGTTTCTCTGCAGGACTTCAGTGTCGTCTAAATGTGCCCACCTGTGCTGTGAACACTGATTTATCTATGGAGCTTTTCCATAGGGGATCATCCTAGGGCTGTACTGGGAATGTGAGGTTTGAGTTAGATAAAGGTTTCTCTACTTGACTCAAGCTCCCACTCATTATTTCTGGGTCTCTAATCTCACCATATTGCTAATAAAAATATTTCTGTCTACTATGAAAAATAATGAAGGCCTAATAATCCTCTTCCTGGATGTCAAGGGAAATTCATGCTGGGAATAACAGTGATAGTTGTTAAGACACTTAATGAATCAAGCTACTCAACAGGTATTTGTTTGTCAATTAATTAGGTACAAAGCATTCTGTTTGGTACAGCGAGGAATTGAATCATTAATTTTATAGTATTTCTGAGTTCAAAGAACTTTTCCTGGGTAGTACTTTTAGACAGAGAGATAGACACACAGACAGGAATGCATATATCTGACTCATAGCAACCCTACGTGCACCAGAACGAAACACTGCCCCGTCCCACACCAGCCTCACAATCCTTGCTATCCTTAAGCCCACTCTCGTAGCCACTGTGTCAGTCCATTTCATTGAGGGTCTTCCCCTTTTTTGCTGACCCTATACTTTACCAAGCATGATATTCTTCTCCTGGGATAGGGCCCGTCTGACAACATGACCGAGGTAAGTGAGATGAAGTCTGGCCATTTATATTTGTATCAATCTAAACATTAATATAATATTAGTAATAAAAGGCACAAAATAGTGCACATCATTGAGGAGGTGTGGTGTATCGTGAGATGTTAAGAACTAAGAAATGTCTCTTCCTGATTTCTCTGTCCTCATGCATAAAACCTCATAGATGATGTGGTGTTTGAGGTTGTTCTTGAAAGATGGGTAATCTGACATGACCTGGCAAATTAGTCATTATGGGATTTAAAGGAAATGTCAAGCAGGAGTCAAGGTTTCTGGTTTGAGTGACTGTGTGGATAGTGGTGTCATTTAATTATAGCAACACAGAAGTTCCAAACATTTGGGTGAGTAGTGGAGAGTTGGTGGGGACATGGTGAGTTCATTTTTTGAAAGAAAACAGAAGTGAGCAACATCTACCTAATTCCTTCTGCTTGGACTCCTGATCTGATACTCTATCAACTTCTCCCATTCATTCAAATATTCATTTAGTGTCTACTGTCTGCCAGTACCTTCACTGAGTGTCAAACATGCAAAATTGGACAAGACAGAAGATCTCACCTGTACAAAGCTTACAGGCTAGTCTACTGGGGGAAGGTGAACAGTAAACGATAGGATGAATTGCAGTTTTGATAAAAACTAAGAATACAAGGATTTGTGACAGCATTTGAGAGGGTGATCTAATCCATTCTAGAAATAAAGTGGACCTTTCTGATGTCAGCCACATAAAATGCCATGAGTACCTGGTTGTCCTCTGGAACATTCAATTTGTTTTTGCAAAAATCCTGAAGATCCTCCTTGGGTACAGCAGGATCTCACATTTTCAGAGCCTCACTACACTTGCCTTAAACAACCACTTGGAGAAATTAAGATACCAAGGGCCAGCACTATGAATGAAACTACATATATATACATCTTTATCCTGAGGATGTAGATTTTATTTTCTGAATTAAAAATTGAGACTCGTGGTCTTACCAGTCCAACCGTATTTATTAATTTTTTTTCCTACTTAAATTTGGCCTTTTGCAAAATCTAAGCTGTATAGCTATGGTGGCTATGTGGTTGAGGAACTTGTGAAGCAGAGTTTGAGGGTTTGGGGAAGTCATGTAGATTTATGATGTTGGTATAAAGGCTCTGAATGGGCCCTCCATACTGATGATAATGAAGATGATACACCCAAACAGAAGGAAGAGAGAGCAAAACAAGACTTAGATTGGTTAAGCTGAGGTGTGTTCCAGGGATGTACTGTCCTGAATGCCTACCTATTTCCACAAGTGTGCGATGCACTCCTGCACTATAATGCTGAATATAGAAAATCCCATGAACCAGATATGAGGAACAGAGAGATGAATGATTTATAACGTCAGGCACCATGTTATGTTTTGTTGTTGTTGTTGTTATGTGCCGTCGAGTCGGCCCCGACTCCTAGCAACCCCTCCTTG
>NW_006921948.1:242171-244722 GCF_000298275.1 Orycteropus afer afer
CCAAGGAGTGGCTGGTGGGTTTGAACCGCCAGCCTGCTGGTTAGCAGTCAAGTGCCTTAGGCACTATGCTACCAGAGCTCCTTAGAGAAATAATTCCTCTAAAACATAAACATGTTATGTTTTAGAGGAATTATTTCATTTAGTGCTTACCTCAGGAATGTGTGTTAAGGCAAGTGTAGTAAAAACCCTGCATTTCATCTGTTAAAACACAAGAGTAAAAGAAGGCCATTGAAAGTCTATATCTCTTTCTTTAAATATGCTCCAGTATTTGCATGATTCCTTGTATGTGTTTCCTTTTTACCCTATTTGTTTTGTTCTTAGATTCTGTCAAGTCAGTTCCAGCTCATAGCAGCCCCGTGTGCAAGAGAACTAAACGTTCCCTGGTCCTGGGCCACCCTCACAACTGTTGTTATGTTTGAGCCCATTGTTGCAGTCACTGTGTCGATCCATCTCATTGAGGGACTGATACCCCCTGATAACATGCCCAAAGTACATGAGATGAAGACTTGCCATTCTTGCTTCTGAGGAATATTCTGTCTATACTTCTTCCAAGACAGTTTTGTTAATTTTTGGCAGTCTATAGTATAGTCAGCATTCTTCACCAACATCAGAATTCAAATGCAACAATTCTTCTTTGGTTTTCCTTATTCATTGTCCGGCTTTCGCATGCAAAAGAGGCAATTGAAAATAGCATGGCGCAGGTCAGGCCCACCTTAGTCTTCAAAGTGACATCTTAGCTTTTAGACACTTTAAAGTAGTCTTCTCCAGCAGATTTGCCCAATGCGATATACTGTTTGGTTTCTTAACTGCTGCTTCCATGGATATTGCTTGTGGATCCAAGTCAAATGAAATCCTTGACAGCTTCAGTCTTTTCTGCACTGATGATTTTGCTTATCGGTCCAGTTGTAAGGATTTTTTTTTCTTTAATGTCGATGTGTAACCTGTACTGAAGGCTGTAGTTTTATTGTCATCAGTCACTGCTTCAAATCCTCTTTACTTTCAGCAAGCAAAGTTGTGTCTTGTGCATATTGCAGGTTGTTATTGAGTCTTCCTCCAATCCTGATGCCATGTTCTTCTGCATACAGCCCAGCTTCTCGGATTATTTGCTCAGCATACACATTGAATAAGTATGGGGAAAGGATACAACCCTGACACATACCTTTCCTCATTTTAAAACATGTAGTGTACCTTGTTCTGTTAGTGACTACCTTTTGTTCTATACGCAGGTTCCACATGAGCACAATTAAGTGTTCTGGAATCCCCATTCTTTGCAATGTTATCCATAATTTGTGATGATTCACACGGACAATTGTCTTCGCATAGTCAGTAAAATACTGGTAAACAGACACCACCAAAGAAGATATACAGGCAGCCAACAAACACATGAAGAAATACTTGCAATCATTAGCCATTAGAGAGATGCAAATCAAAACAACAATGGAATATCATCTTACCTCAGACATAACAGCAAAGTTGAAAATGACAGAAAACAATTAATGCTGGCAAAGGTGTGGAGATATTAGAACTCACTTATACTTCTGTTGGGACTGCAACATGGTATAGCTACTGTGGAAAATGGTATGATGATTCCTTAAAAAGTTGGAAGAGTAGAAGTACCATGTGATCTATCAATCTCACTGTTGTTGTTGTTGTTGTTGTTGTTATGTGCTGTTGAGTCGGACCTGACTCATAGCGACCCCTCCTTGGGTTGCCAAGGCAGTATCGCTACGGAAGTAGATTGCCCCATCTTCCTTCCGAGGAGTTGCTGGTGGGTTTATCCTAGAGAAACAAGAGCAGTAAGATGAGTAGATATAGTACAGCCATGTTCATCACAGCATTATTCACAGTAGCAAACAGGTGGAAGCAACCTATGTGCCCCTCAGTGGATAAATGGATAAACAAACTATGGTACATACACCCAGTGGTGGTGGTTGTTATGTGCCGTCGAGTCAGACCCGACTCATAGTGACCCCTCTTTGGGTTGCCGAGGCAGTATCACTACAGAAGTAGATTGCCCAACTGTATGCAAAGTTAAAGAATAATGAAGAATCCATGAAAAACCTCATAATGTAGCTGAGCCTGGAGGACACTGTTGTTGTTAGGTGACGTCGAGTCACCTCCGACCCATAGCAACCCTATGCACAGCAGAATGAAACACCACCCAGCTCCATGTTTCTTGCCACCATGTCAATCCATCTCGTTGAGGACTTTCATCTCTTTTGTCGACCCTCCACCTTACCAAGCATGTTGTCAGAAGGGACCATTCCCTGGAGAAGGATGTCATGCTTGGAGGATATTATGCTGAGTGAAATGAGTCAAACAAGGCTACACACATTGTATCAGACTTGTTGTTGTTAAGTGCTGTTGAGTCGTTTCCGACTCATAGCGACCCCATGCACAGCAGAACGAAACACTGCCCGATCCCGTGCCAGCCCCACAATCCCTGCTATACTTGAGTCCATCATCGCAGCCACCATGTCAATCCATCTCGTTGAAGGCCTTCCAAGGAGCATTCTGGCTGCACTTCCTCCAGGACAGATCTGTTAGTTCT
>NW_006921948.1:245827-249930 GCF_000298275.1 Orycteropus afer afer
AGAAAGAATCATTCTTTGATGGTTTCCAAAGGGGAACATACAAGGGGAAGTGAGGGTAAATCACTAACTAGAAAGTAGTGTTAACTTGGTTGAAGGGAGAGGTAATATACAGTAAGGGGAAGGGCAGTACAACATGACCAAGGCAAAGGAATTCACTGGGGGGTGCCTAAGAGTAAAAGACAACAAAGGTAAATACTATTACAAACACAATCCTGCAATAACAGTAATAACAAATGTATATCGATACATTGGTAGACATGCAAACTGGACAGATGTGGGAAGGCAAATGGTAGCACTCAGCACAATATGTATATATAGGGTCGGCAGAGGATATTTCTGCATATATATTTGTATGTACAGCAAATATATCCAAGGACATTATCAAGCATACAGAGAACTTCTTAGCCAAAACACCTTGAAAGAATGAGTCCATGGATTCGGGGACTTAGGATCACAGTTTTAGAGGCCATCTAGGTCAACTGGCACATAACAGAGTCTACAAAATGTTCTATATCCTGCTTTGTTGAGTAGTGACTGAGGTCTTAAAAGCTTGTGAGCAGCCATGTTGCATGATGCAACTTTTGACCTCTACCTGTCCAGAGACAAGAAGAGTGAAGAAAATCACAGATTGAAGGAAGCAATTAGTACAAAGGACTAATGGATCACATGAACTACAGCTTCTACTACCCTGAGATCAGAAGAACTAGATGGTACCTGGCTTCCACTACTGATAGCTCTGATCAGGATCACAACAGAAGATCCTCAACAGAGAGGGAGAAAAAAAAATGTTGAACAAAACTTAAAATCATGAAAAAGACCAGACTGACTGATCTGATAGAGACTAGGGGAACCCCCAAAACTCTGGCCTTTAGACACCCTTCAAACCTGGAAGTGAATCCGCCCTTGGGGATCATTTTTAGCCAAACAGTAGACAGGCCTATAAAGTGAAGAATAAAACTCCTCAGCAGTACTCCTCAGTGCAATCAAGGACACTAGACCAAAAGTGCAGAATTTCCCCCAAAACAAAGCCCAGAGGCAGGAAGGAGCAGCAAAGGACAAATAAAAAGGAGGACTGCAGGGAGGAAGTGGGAAGGGTGCTATTACATCCAGGGGATTGCAACCTATGTCAAAGCAAAATTTGTATAAATTAGTGAATGGAAAACTAATTTGCTCTGTAAACTTTAGCCCAAACCACAGTAAAAAATTCAAAAATAAAATTCAGCATACTTTCCCCTTTCAATTTCAGAATAAAGTGAACTACCTACCAGCCACTCCTTAGAAGGAAGATGGGGCAATCTACTTCCGTAGTGCTACTGTCTCGGAAACCCAAGGAGGGCTCGCTATGAGTTGGGTCTGACTCAACGGCACATAACAACAACAACAACACAGCTGGGGGGGGGCATCTTTCTGTTAATCTCTGCTTTCAGGCAAGATATATCTGACATCAGCAATGATATCCTTCATTCCACATCCTCTTGTGAATCTAGCTTGAATTTCTGGCAGTTCCCTGTCTATGTACTGCTGCAACTGTTTTTGAGTTCAGTAAAACTTTATTTGCATATGATATTAATGATATTGTTCAATAACTTCCATGTTCTGTTAGATCCCCTTTTCGTTTTAGAAAGAAATATTTTTCTTTCTTCTGCCTGAGCAACCAATATCAATATAACATATATCTTATGGAGCTCTGAAGGCATGGTAAGACCAAGGTTTTAACCACAATTAGATTTTTAGTACTTATTACCCATGACAACAACCCATGAATTCAGGCAACGTTTACTCATTTTATCATGGGGGCTTTTATTGATTTTTCATATTTTTGAAAGAAGATTTAGCTCTCCTTGTCACAGGGCCTTATTTGGCAGTGGGGATATGTTTTCTCACCAGTCTTGGCAGATGGCCACACCTGGCAATGTGAATGTGTGGTGGTGTAAGTACATTTGAAGTCTCTGATTGCTATTAGGACAGTGCCTGATACTTGGTAGGCCCTCAATAAGTACTAACTACTGGTATTCATTTTTTGGTTCTGCTTTGTGGGAGTCAATTGTTAGGGAGCTAAATACCTGTATGGGTTATATATAAGAATTTCAAGGCAATGGGAACAAAAATTCAAAAACACAAAAATGACCAGAATTACTGGTCAGATAGAGACAGGTGGGACCCCTGAGACTACAGCCCCGGTTACCCTTTGGGCCTAGAAATAGACTTCCTTCCATGGATTGGCTCTCAGCCCAACAGTAGAAAGACCTACATGCAGAACACCTGCCCCAGGGCGATGCACCCACCTACTCTAGGGAGATGCACCCCTTAGATCAGTCAGCCATGATACACCAGAGGGGCAGCATTCACACAAAGGGAAAGCTGGACAGACAGCAATGCATAGTTAAGAAGGGCGCAGGGAGGGGTAGTCACAGAGATGGGAGGGGAGGAGAGTTTGTTATGGTCGGAGATGGCAATCAGGGCGTGAAATCAAATGTGTATGAACTGTTGAATGTAAAACAAGTTTGCTTTGTAAATTTGTACCCAAAGCATAATCATAAAAAAAAATAAAAGGAAAAAACCCAACACCACACCTACCTGCCATTTCAACAATAGAGGGTCAGTATGTATAGGAGGTGAGGAACAGCTTCTGTGAATAAATAGGAAGTATGTATGTACTCTGTGAGTGTGTGTAGGATTTACCATCATACACAGATTGAGACTTATCCAGTCTTAAAGAAAACAAATGCTTTTTCTCTAGGGCACGTATCAACAGATTGAAGAGGAAGTAACATAGATCTGGTTGTCAGGGAGATTGGGATTTTGTATTTTCTGAGACATCCACTTGGTCAACAGTTGGGAATTAACTGCTCTGTGACTTCAAAGTTGATTTTGTGTTTTCATCTCCACCTACCTCCTCCTCCCCATACTTGGAGGATTAGTTGGGATAACTAGTCACCATAAATCAGAGCAGCGCAAAGTATGACCTTGGAGGTAGAGAAGTCTGGCTCTATCATTTGCTAATCCTGGGACCTTGTAAAAATTACTTAGTTTTCAGGGCATTGGTTTTCTCTTGTGTAAAACTGAGATAATAATATCTATCTCATACAATGGAGGTGAGCATTAAATAAGATGTCTATAAATATGACAGTGCCTGGCACATAGTTTATCATTCAGTAAATAGTACCTAGGCTTACTATTACACATAACTGGATGTAAATAATGGAATAAAAAGGTTCTTACCCTCAACTGTTCATCTGGCATTTAGTGTTCAAATAATGAGTTGTTTTGACATTGACTCCTAGTGAAAACCATCTAACTAAACAGAATACAGTAGTCAAGGTTTGGTAAAATATTTTCCCACTTGGTTTCTGGTGTTGATATGTATAGTCTTTTTCTTAAAAAGAAACCTGACTGTAAATAATAGTCCTTCCTATTACTAAATTGATTCACTTCATCTGGGGAATTTTGGTAGGGCTAAAAATAATACTCTGAAAAGAAAATTCTTGGATAGATGGGAATGATATTTAGGAACTACAGGTAGAGGAGCAGATTGGAAAAGAGAGGGCCAGAAAGGCTTCTTCATGAGTTTTAGGAAAAGTTGAATGGTGTTTCTTTTCCTCTCTCCCCTCATCCCTATTACTAGTTTATGTAGATCTAGCAGCAGCTGTGTAGTAGAGAGAGAAATTGATGAATCTGCATTTGCTAAAAGCATGCCATTCATTCAGCCATCCTCTAAGAAGACAAGAGTATTAGCCACTCGATAAGACAAAAACGCACAGTCACCTTGCAATTGCTGCTAACTTTTCTATGAGCTATCTGTGGGCTGGCGTGCTCTTAGATAAGAATTTCCTACTCTTATTGTGTCTATTTTGGACTGTCATCAGTTCATGCTATTTGAAACTATTTCCATTGAACTCTGTGAACTGCCTAAACATATACTATCAATTTAGCTTCATGACAGTCCAATTAGGTCATTTTCAAGGTAGAAAAAAATTTGCAAATAGTATTTGCCTTAACTTTCTACCACAGATAATATATTGGGGTGACTTTTCCTGTATAAAGATTTTCTAAGATTAATTTGGCCAAGGTAGTACCTCCTGAAGGACTTGAGAAAATGACAT
>NW_006921948.1:250640-254370 GCF_000298275.1 Orycteropus afer afer
TGGAAGGAAGGTTGGGCAATCTACTTCCGTAGTGATACCACCTCGAAAACCCAAGGAGGGGTCGCTATGAGTCGGGTCCGACTCGATGCATGTAACAACAACAACAAGAGTTTATGGGTAACAAATGTCACAAAGGGGAATCTGCAACACTTCATAGTCACTGTGTCTCCTTATTAGTTCTTTTGACCTGTTTGGGAGTCCATTCCACAATGGTTGGTCAGGGAGCCTGGTGCATTTTCTGTGCACTGAGAGGAATAAGAGGTTTGAATCTCAGTTTCTCTACTCAGGGAGCTCTAGTAGGCTAGTGCCTAAGGCATTTGACTGCTAACCAGATGGCTGGCGGTTCAAACCCACCAGCCATTCCTCGGAAGGAAGGTTGGGCAATCTACTTCCGTAGTGATACTGCCTCAGAAACCCAAGGAGGGGTCGCTATGAGTCGGGTCTGACTCTACAGCAAACACAACAACAACAACAACAATAGTTTTTTAAAGATGTTACTACTTGGGGAGAACTCATATTTCTATATTTCTTACAAGTGTGTGTGATGATAATGGAGGTGTAGTTGGAGTTGTGAGAGAGTGAATGGGAAATGAGAAAACTATGATAAAAAGTGAAGACAATTCCTTGGAAAATACTGCTGTGAAAGGAAATAAAGAAATATAGCTGGAGATGGTTGTTGGGTCAAGGGAGAATTTTTGTTTCACATGGGGTTATTTGAGCATATCAGTAGGCTAATATCAATAATCTGGTGAGGAATGTTTTGCATGGAAATGTAAAAGCTATAGGAACAGTCTCATGGAGAAATGGTATCCAGAGCCTATGAGGAGAAGTCAGCCTTTTTCCACTTTTGGAAGGTAATGTGTAGAGTAAATTGTTTTGGAGAAAGAGATGGATAGGGAATCATTTGGTTGATACATTCTTAGAAAGATGTAATAAAATGGAAGGGGTGGATGTGGGAGACACATCATGTCAATTTAATCATCAGAACCTGGCAGCCAATGGGGCATGAGAGGTGAGGGACAGAGTAGAGATGAAAATGCTTCCACTGTCTGGAGGATGATGAGTTACAAGTTACCACAAAGATGACTTCTAAGTATTAATTGACCAAGAATATTAGGCTGGATGATTATTTTTAAAACTTAACAAAGCATTGAATGAGAGGATAATAGGTTCCCTCTAATTGGGATTGAGAATTAAATTTATTGACCTCAAATTTCTCTCAGGTCTTATCTCATTTGTTTTGTTAAGGATGATAATTGTCATCTTTCTTTAGATTTTCCTCCCTGTGATGAACAAAGTAATGACCAGAGTGAGTTACCTTACATTTAAAGAGTATTTTGCTGACCTCTGTTTCCCAAAGGAGCCCTGGTGGTGCAGTGGGTAAGTACTTGGCTGCTAACAGAATAGGTTGGCAGTTTGGACCCACCAGCTGCTCCACAGAAGGATGAGGCAGTCTGTTTCCGTAAACATTACAGCCTTAGAAACTCTATGGGGCAGTTCTATTCTGTTCTATAGAGTTGCTGTGGAATCGACTCAACAGCAGTGGGTTTGCTCTCTCGGAGGCTTACATTGTTTCTTTATTGGCAACAGTTCATTAAATAACCTTGCAAACTGTATTTCCCTATTTGTTATCGAGCTTGTTGTTGTTGTTAGGTGCCGTTGAGTTGTTTCCAACTCATAGTGACCCTATGCACAGCAGAACGAAACACCACCTGATCCCACGCCAGCTCCATGATACTATACTTGATCCCATTGTTGCAGCCACCGTGTCAATCCATCTCGTTGAAGGCCTTCCCCTCTTTCGTCGACCCTCCACCCTATCAAGCATGACATCCTTCTCCAGGGAACGGTCCCCTCTGACAACATGACCAAAGTAGGTGAGACGAAGTCTGGCCACTCTAGCTTCCAAGGAGCATTTCTGGTGCACTTCCTCCAGGACAGATCTGTTAGTTCTTGGTACTTTCAGCATTCTTCGCCAGAAAAACAACTCAAAAGCATCAATTCTTCTTCGGTCTTCCTTATTCATTGTCCAGCTCTCACTTGCATACCGCTATCCAGCAGAAATTTTTAAATTGGTCATATCAGTAAATAATGATGAGGACATGGCTCTGTGGAGAAGATCAAGGCAAAATGAATGAAGTGACCAATTTGCCCTATTATTTGAGTTGGTTTGCCTACTTCTTGAATTATTCTTTCCTACAGTACAACCTTATTTTTCTCTTGACTTCAGAATCCTGAGAGATTATTTTAATTATGGCAACTCTTTCAGACTACCATTCACTAGCTGGTGATAAACTTTCTTTGGCTTTAGCAGCAAAATGTCTGTTAAAATGTTTTCAACCCTGCGGATATCCAGTGGGGGAATTATTTTTATTTATTTTAATTTTTTTTTTGCAGAAAATCTTCTGAAGGTCACCCATCACTAGTGTACTCTTCCAACAACAGGACAACCACTAACTCTAAGTGAACCTTAAGACACTAGAGAATTAGGCAGGACACAGCAAAAACAGCCTCAAGTTTGAACTGTGGTAGGATTGAGAGAGAAAAATATCAGACATCTCACCATACTACATTTTAGGAAAGGAGACAAAATTTGAAAGCAAAATATTGAGTTAAAATTTTCATTGGATTTTGTCTCATAATGTGTTATACCAGTTAAATTTTTGCACTGCTATTGAAAAAGCAAACTCAGGTTTTCATAAAACCTGGTCTTCATAGAGCCATTAAGGTTGCCATACTAAAATGTGAAGGAGAAGATAAAAATCTCCCACAAAACCATCACTCACATATTGCCAATGTTAAAATTTTATTCTGTCTGAAAAAAAAAAAAATTCAATGCCGTCGAGTCAGATCTGACTCATAGAGACCCCTCCTTGGGTTTCTGAAGAGGTATCACTACGGAAGTAGATTGCCCAACCTTCCTTCTGAGGAGTGGCTGGTGGGTTTGAACTGCCAGCCTCTGGTTAGCAGTCACATGACTTTGGCACTATGCCACCAGAGCTCCTATATGCTGTCTATCAAGTTGCTATTTTATTCAGATTTTTATATAGAAAATGTAGTATTGAATGTATGAGTTATCTGATATTTTCGATGTCTCAAACAACTTAAAAACTAGGGGAGTCAGCATATTACCAACTTTGCATTTTCCAAGTAAAATCCAAAACCAAAACATTAGGACAAATAGCAAAGAAAAAAGAAATTATCACCATAATTTTAATTTTAATATTACCATGTAAAAATTATATAATTTCAGAATAAAATAGGAATTTAGATTGAAAAAATTTTAGTGAGAGACTATGAATATTGCCCTTATTTTTCTTATTTTGTTGTAGACTGGTGAAAACTTTGCTAGTAGTCATTATGAGCACACCTGCTCCTAAACAGTGAATGACTGCAAAAAAAAAAAAAACACAGAAAACAGTGTTGACTGGGCTTTCTTTAAAGACTTGATCACAGGTTTTAACTGGGACCTTAAAATTGCCTACAGCTCTACTCCTAATCCCTAATAAATTTATTCTTCCACTCTTGAATAATTCTTTTTCATGCTTTCTCATCTGTCCTCAGCCTCCAGTAACTCCTTTCCCCTCCTCTCTCTCAGATGTTGTTGTTGTTGTTTTGCCATCGAGTCAGCCCCGACCCATAGCGACCCCTCCTTGGGTTTCCGAGGCAGTATCACTACGGAAGTAGATTGCCCCATCTTCCTTCCGAGGAGTGGCTGGTGGATTTGAAC
>NW_006921948.1:258000-259528 GCF_000298275.1 Orycteropus afer afer
ATTATTTCTGTCACCAAGGCCAAATTTTCCAACTACTGGTGATTCTTCTTTGTTTCCAACTTTTGCATTCCAGTCACCAGTGATAATTAACACATCCTGACACATTGCTAGAGGAGTAGTAAAATGGTACATTCCCTTTGTAAAATAGTTTGGCAGGTCTTCAAAAAAGTAAAATATAAGGTTACTTTATGAACCACCAGTTCCACTCCCAGACATACACCACAAAGAATTGAAAGCACGAAAGCAAACAGGAACTTATCCACCAGTGTTCATGCAGCACTACTCACAGTAGCCAAAAGGTGGAAACAACCCAAATGTTTACCAACAAAAGAATGGATAAACAACTGTGGTATGTCCATACAATGGGATATTAACCTATACAAAGAAATGAAATAATGATAAATGCTATAAAGTGGATGCATCTTGAAAATATTATGCTAAGAAAGAAGACAGATACAAAGGACCTTGTATTGTGTGATTCCACTTACGTAAAATCTCCAGCATGGGCAAATTCATTGACACAGAATGTAGATTAGTGATTGCCAGAGGCTGGAGAGGGGGGAATGGGAGTGGTTTCTAATGGGCATGGGGTTTCTTTTCAGGGTGATGAGAGTATTCTAAATTTAGATTATGATGATGGTTATCCAATCTATGAATATAGTATTAACCACTGGATTTTGCATTTAAAATGACTGAACTTTATGGCGTGTCAACTATATAAAAATAAAGTTCCTTTAAAAAGAAAAAGAAAGTACTTACACATGTCCCTGCCATCAAGTCTATACACTTACCTGCATCCAAATCTATCCACTCTGGATATACTGTCTTCATTGCCATCTGTTTAGGAATTAGATCACATCCTCTCCCTTATTTAAGGAATTTACTTTTGAAATCAACCACCTTCTCCGATATTATTATTTTCTCCCTATCCATAGTTACTCCTAGCAGTATAGACACGCTATAGTATATTCCATCTTCAAACAATTCTCCCTTGAACCTTCATTCCCCTCCAGCTATAACCTCATTTCTCTGCTCACTGTGTCCCCTTCTTCTCTCATTTTCCTTTGAACTTATTCGGCAATTATTTTATGACCATCACCCATCAAAGCTACTCTTAAGAAAGACTTTCAGTGACTCCCATTCCTGAGTTAAATGGTCAGTTCTCTGCTCTCATATTATTTGAGCTAATAGCAGCAGCATTTAACACAGTGGTCACTTTCTCCTCTTTAAAACGCTTTCTTGACTTGACTTTCAGGATACTCCAACCTGCTGTTTTTCCTTCTACCCACTGGCTAGTCTCCATCTCCTCTGTGGGCTTCTTCTACTCTACCTGAACTCTAAATTTAGGGAGCCCCAAGGCTCAAGCATCAGACATTTACTTCATCTATACTCTCTCCCTTACTGATCTCATCCAGTCCCCTAGAATTAAAAGCCATCTATATACTGGTGACTACCAAATTTATGGAGCTCTGGTAGTGAAGTGCCTAAGGCACTTGGCTGCTAACCAGAAGGCTGGTGGTTCAAACCC
>NW_006921948.1:260198-260939 GCF_000298275.1 Orycteropus afer afer
AGACTGCATTTAGGAGATGAACTCTGAGCAAAGGCTTTTCAGGTGAGAGAGATGAGGAGGTGAGTATGGAGCAGAGAACAAGAACATAGGAAAATGACTATGTCCATTTACTGCACCTTCACTAGAATGGAGTCATTTTTGTAACAGGTGTGAATTTTGCTGTTGAATTTACACTAAAATAATCCATAATATTCACAAGGAGATGTGGAATGATCTCTCACTGATTCATCTCCAGACTCATCTGGTGCCACATCCCCCTCCTACTGGCTCATCACACTGGTCTTCTGACCTTTTAGTTACTTGACTGTGGGTGAGCTTTCTCCTTATCTCATGGCATTTGCTCTTGTTTTGTACTACAGAGCATGCTCCTCCACACCCCCTTCTCTGTTTCATTGGTTTCTAATCATGAGTGTTCTCAGTTTGTGTTTTTTCCTCAGAGAAATGATCTCTGATACTCCTAACTTGCTTAAGTATCATGAATTTTTTTAATGTTAGAACAGTGATAGAGTTATTTATGACCTTGGTAATGACATAAAAATAGAAAACATTGGAAAAGCCTTATCAAATTCAACTCTATGGTCATACTTGTAAATATAAAAACAAAATATTAATCTTCATATTTAAAATAGATTGCATGGGATTTGTTATCTCTTTCTTCACTAGCACAAGCATTATACATGAACATTTTAGTTCTTTACTCAAAACTTCTTTGCTCACTCATAGTAAACAAATGTTTTGTAG
>NW_006921948.1:264905-266308 GCF_000298275.1 Orycteropus afer afer
ATTGCCCATTCTGAATTGTATAATCATATGGCCTACTATGCCAAGAATGATAAATTGAAATTGGTATTGCTTTCATCATCGGAAAGATTATTTAAGATCTATCCTAAATTATATGCTGTCAATGATAGGATAATATCTATATGCCTATAGGGAAGACCAGTTCATACTACTCTTATTCAAATTTACGCACCAACCACCAAAGCAAAAGATGAAGAAGTTGAAGCTTTTTACCAACTTCTGCAGTCTGAAATTGACCAAACATGCAATCAAGATGCGTTGATAATGACTGGTGACTGGAATGCAAAGGAGTTCTCGTGACATAGTGGATAAGGCATTTGGCTGCTAACCAGAAGGTTGGCAGTTCAAACCCACCAGCTGCTCCATGGAAGGAAGATGGGGCACTCTACTTCTGTAAAGGTTCATGGGTTTGGTAACCCAACGGGGGTTGCTATGAGTCAGAATCAACTTGATGGCAGTGATTTTTTGTTTTGTTTTGTTTTTAGAATGCAAAAGTTGAAAACAAAGAAGTATTGGTAGTTGGAAAATATGGCCTTGGTGAAAGAAATGACTCTAGAGATTGCATGATAGAATTTTGAAAGACCATCAATTTATTCATTGAAAATACCTTTTTTCAACAACATAAACAGTGACTATAGCAGTAGGAGCTCTGGTAGCATAGTACCTAAGGCACTTGACTGCTAACCAGAAGGCTGGCAGTTCAAACCCACCATCCACTCCTTGGAAGGATGATTGAGCAATCTACTTCTGTAGTGATACTGCCTGGAAACCCAAGGAGGGGTTGCTATGAGTCAGATCTGACTCGACGGCAGTGAGGTTTTTTTTTTTTTTTTAATACACATTAACCTTTCCACATGGAATACAAGGCAATAAAATTGAGTACATCTGTGGAAAGAGGCAATAGAGAAGCTCAATATCATCAGAATAAGACCAGGGGCCAACTGTGGAATACACAATCAGTTGCTAATATGCAAGTTCAAGTTAAAGCTGAAGAAAATAAAACAAGTCCATTAGAGCCAAAATAGGACCTTGAGTATATCCCATCTGACTTTAGAGACCGTCTGAAGAATAAATTTGATGTATTGAACACCAGTAGCCAAAGGTATGACATCAAGAATATAATACATGAAGGTATTATATTCAAAGGGTGACATCAAGAATATAATATATGAAGAAATGAAAAGGTCAAAAAGACAGGAAAGAAAGAAAAGACCAAAATGGATGTCAGAAGAGACTCTGAAACTAGCTCTTGAATGGAGAGTATCCAAAGTGAATGGAAGAAATGAAGTGAAAGAGCTGAAGAGGATATTTCAAAGAGCAGCTCAAGAAGAAAAAGTATTCTCGTGAAATGTGCAAAGACCTGGAGTTAGGAAACCAAAAGGTAA
>NW_006921948.1:266630-272095 GCF_000298275.1 Orycteropus afer afer
TGATGGTATTGAAGGAAGAAGTCCAAGCTGCACTGAAGGAGTTGGTGAAAAACAAGGCTCCAAGAATTAACAGAATACCCATTGAGATGCAAACGGATGCAATGCTGGAAGCACTCACTTCTTTATACCAATAAATTTGGAAGACAGCTACCTGGCCAACCGACTGGAAAAGATCCATATGTGTGACCATTTCAAAGAAAGATGACTCAACAGAATGTGGAAATTATCAAACAATATCATTAATATCACACACAAGTAAAATTTTGCTAAAAATAATTTTAAAATGGTTGCAGCAGTATATTGACACAGGACTGCCAGAATTTCAAGTCAGATTCAGAAGAGGACATGGAACGAGGGATATCATAGCTGATGTCAGATGGATCTTGGCTCAAGGCAAAGAGTACCAGAAGGATGTTTATGTGTGTTTTATTGACTATGCAAAGGGATTCTTCTGTGTGGATCATAACAAACTATGGACAGAATTGGCAAGAATAGGAATTCCAGACCACTTAATTGTGCTCAAAAGGAACCTGTACATAGACCAAGAGGCAGTCATTTGAACAGAACAATGGAATACTGCATGGCTTAAAATCAGGAAAGCTGTGCATCAGGGTTGTATCCTTTCATCATATTTATTCAATCTGTATGCGGAGCAAATGATCAGAGAAGTTGGACTATATAAAGAAGAAAATGTCACCAGTAGTGAAGATTCATTAACCTGAGATATGCAGATGACACAACCTTGCTTGCTGAAAGTGAAGATGACACAAAACACTTACAGATGAAGATCAAAGACTCCAGCCTTCAGTATGGATTACACCTCAACATAAAGAAAACAAAAATCTTCACAACTGGACCAATAAGTAACATCATGATAAATGGAGAAAAGATTGAAGTTACCAAGGATTTTATTTCACTTTGATCCACAATCAACAATCATGAAAACAGCAGTTAGAAGATCAAAGGACATATTGCACTGGGCGAATTTGCAAAAGACCTCTTTAAAGTGTTAAATTGCCAAAATGCCACTTTGAGGACTGAGGTGCACCTGACCCAAGCCATAGTATTTTCAATAGCCTTATACACCTGTGAAGGCTTTACAGTGAATAAGGAAGACTGAAGAAGTACTGATGCATTCGAATTGTGGTGTTGGTGAAGATTACTGAAGAAATCTTGCACTGCCAGAAGAATGAACAAATCTGTCCTGGATGAAGTGCAGCTGGAATGTTCCTTAGAAATGAGAATGGCCAGACTTCTCATGTACTTTGGACATGTCATCAGGAGGGACGAGTCCCTGGAGAAGGACATCATACTTAGTAACGTGGAGGATCAGTGAAAAAAAGGAAGACCCAATGAGATGCAACACAACCAAACAAACCAAACTCACTGCTGTAAGTTGGATCTGACACATAGTGACCCTTCCTTGGGTTTCCGAGGTGGTATCACTGTGGAAGTAGATTGCCCAACCTTCCTTCCGAGGAGTGGCTGGAGGCTTTGAACTGCCAGCCTTCTGGTTAGCAGTCAAATGCCTTGGGCACTACGCCACAGTGGCTGCAATATGGGTTCAAACCTAGCAATGATAGTGAGAACAGCACTGGACTGGGCAGAGTTTCCTTCTGTTGCATGTGAGGTCCCTATGAGTTGAAACTGACTCAATGGCATCTAAAAACAACCATAAAAAAAGACAATGACAGAAAACAGTTGCATAAAATTTAACCTGAGCTATAAACTACATTTTAATTAATGCAGTCATTGATTTATTCATCCAAGAAATACTTGTTCAACACAACTGTGATTGCAACAATGAAAAGAACAGATAAAATCTGCCCTAGCATGTTGTTATTCAATGGGAATGGGAATTAAAAATAGACACAGAAATAAATCATTGCAGTAGTGATTATTGGTATCAAAAACATGATAAATGAATGGAATATGGAGTGGGAAGGCTACTGTAGATAGAGGGTGGTCGGAGAAGTTATATCAAGGAGGTACCATCTGTGCAGAGATCTGAATGGTGAGAAGAAGCTGGCCATACAAAATTCTAGGGAAGAAGCCTTTCAGGCAGAGAGAGTGTCAAGTGCAAAATCCCAAAGGGATAAAACCAGCTTGGCATAGTCAAGAGAAGTGAACCAAGGTCAATGTGGCTGCAGTATAGTTGTTGTTGTTGTTGTTATGTGCTGTCGAGTTGGACGTGACTCATAGTGACCCCTCCTTGGGTTTCCGAGGCAGTATCACTACGGAAGTAGATTGCCCCATCTTCTTCCGAGGAGTGGCTGGTGGGTTTGAACCGCCAGCCTTCTGGTTAGCAGTCAAGTGCCTTATGCACTACGCTACCAGAGCGTAGTAAGCATGTGTAAAAGGTAGAGGAGATGAAGTTGGAGAGATAATGGAATGCAGGAAGATTACATAGGGCTTTGTGGGAGTCTCCATTTTCTTACAGCCTTGGTTGAGTCACTTTAACTTAAGCTCATTTGTCTGCGAGTCATCCATCTGTGGCTGGTGGACCACTGTGTGCTTAAACACAGGGAGTAGGAGTGCTGGACACTGTGGGTAGACAAATTGAAAAGAAACAAAGATACAGAAGACAAATATGAGTTCTAGTGTACAAGAGAGCTCAGCAATCAGCTAGGAGCCTAATAGTCAGGAGTCCAATAACATGTAACAGACAAATGTCAGGATAAAACATGACTCAGAAACCTAGAATACATGCCAGTGAGAGACTACAATTCCACCTGGAATTAAAAGATAAGTTGATAGGTTTATGTAACTTAAGGACACAGTGGCATAATGCCTGAGGCATTCAGAAGGCTGGCGGTTCAAACTCACCAGCCACTCCTCAGAAGGAAGGTTGGGCAATCCAGTTTCGTAGTGATACTGCCTCAGAAACCCAAGGAGGGGTCACTATGAGTTGGGTCCGACTCGACGGCAGTGTGCTTAGATCCTGAAAGGCAGCGTAATTTAAGTGGTCAGTAGCCGGGACTGGATAAAATAAGAGGCCAAAGCAATCAAATGCAAAGTCCTAGAAGCCACAGAAAAATTAATCCTAATGCAAGATTCCACCCACCCAGGAGCTTTCTTTACAGTTTCTACCAAACTAAAACCAATTTGAGGATATAAGTAGTGCTAGTGTGGTAGAGAAGGAAAGCCTGGCACTCTACTTCCCAAAATCAGCCAGTTAAAACCCTATGGATCACAACAGTCCAGTCCACAGCCCATCATGGGGAAGGCACAGGTTCGGGCTGCATTCGTCTCACTGTGGTCCTCATAAGTCATGGTTTCCCCATGACTTGAAGGCAGCGAACAACAACAACAAAGTGGCAGAAAAACTGAAAAAACAAACTCACTGCCATTGAGTGGATTCTGATGCATAGTGATCCTATAAGGCAAAGTACCAAAGTAAACAAACTCACTGCTGTCCAGTTGGCAGTAAATCTTCATGGAAGTAGATTGCCTCATCTTCCTGCTTCAGATCAGCTTGAACCACCAACCTTCTGGTTGGCAGCCTGATGCCTTACCCACTGTGCCACCAGAGCTCCTTATACCTAACTGACAAAAACCACCAAACTCACTGCTGATGAGTCAGATCCAACCCACAGTGACCCCTCCTTGGGTTTCCGAGGCAGTATCACTATGGAAGCAGATTGCCCCATCTTCCTCCCGAGGAGTAGCTGGTGGGTTTGAACTGCCAGCCTTCTGGTTAGCAGTCAAGTGCCTTAGGCACTATGCTCTGGGTCATTTCCCTCCCAGATTTGAAGTAGTGTATTCAAGTAACTGAGAACAATTTACTACATTTTTGTTCCATAAAAACCACCTTGTGACAGTGTCTTTTTTACATGACTTACAGGAATGTTAAGAACTCCTTTGTTAAGAAGGTGATTATTCAGACTACAGGAATGAAAATCCTCCTCGAAATTAGAAGAATGTAATCATTCTTTTGTTGTACATTCTCTATGATTCCTTATCTTGAAAGCAAAACAGTAAATTATAACAACATTGAAAAATGGATGTTGACTTAAAAGTGTTTGAGTGTAAAACTAAGTAAAATAATAGCCTAATAAAAAAATAATAATAACCTGCTGCTGTAGAGTCGATTCTAACTCATAGTGACCCTATAGGACATAGAACCACCTTAAAGGGTTTCCAAGACTAAATCTTTACAGAAGCAGACTGCCACATCCTTCTCCCCATGAACAGCTGGCTGACTTGAACTGCTGACCTTTCAGTCAGTAGCTGAATGTTTTAACCACTGTACCATGGTGTTTGTGACTCCTGCCAGATGACTGGGTGGGACTATGGAAATGTGAGGTGCTTGTGGCCCACTAAGAGGAATGGCTAGCTTGCTAATAATGTAAATAAGGTCCATGACATCCTTGTAGGGGTGGGGCCATGCAAATAAGGTGTATGGAACCCTAACACGGGGTTTGGTCAGTTTTGCTACCTCACTGGGCTTAAAAGGAGCCATTCCAGAGATGGAAAGAGAGAGGACTGGGGAGTACAGCACATCACTGGGTCAAAGGTCCCTGTGCAGAGATGGCAGAGAGATGGTGACAGCAGAGGAAGAGCTAAGTGGGACAGAGGCCAGGCCAAGGGTCCAAGGGCCAGAGAAAGAGACCTGCTTTCAGGCATGGCTGAGGAGAGGCTGTCGTGATCAAAAAATTGTATCCTGAGCATTCTTGAACCTGAACTGCAACCTCTTGCTTCCCTAACCTTATAATTGTGAACAATGTCTGTGAGTTCTGTGTGGCCATTGCAACAAATTCTTGAACCCAGCAGAGGAGAGTGTCATGGGAGGGACAGCTGATATCGAAAATGGGAAAGGGTTGGAGGGTGGTGGCCTGTCTGACCTCTGCCCGATAGGAATCAGCCTTGAGCGATGCCGCTGATGATGATTCATCACGTTAGAGGAGGTCCAACCCTACCACCCCATGACATTTTTACAGCTACCAAGGCTCCTTCAAAATAATAATGGCCTGTGAGATATCAAAATTACTGTTTTCCAGATGAGAAAAGTAAGATACAGTATCTTAAAGTAAAGTAAAGTATCTTTGTCTTAAGATAAAGTATCCTAAACAAGGTCCCCACAACTATTAAATGGTAGAGCTGGCATCAAAACAGGATTTATATGATTCCAGAGCTTTGTAGGTTCAAACCTACCAGCCACTCTTTGGAAGGAAGTTTGGGCAATCTACTTCCGTAGTGGATACTGCCTTGGAAACCCAAGGAGGGGTCTGACTCAACGGCACAAAACAATAACAACAACAAGTTAAGTTGCCACTTGGTTTGAAGAAACTTAAGTTTTTGTTCTGACCAGATCAGTGTCATTTACCAGTGCCTTGATAAACCAGAGTTAGTTCCAAAATATAAGGTTGCCCTTCACTCCAGTTTACCACTTAGAACACTTAACTGAGGACCAGGTCTGGGTCTGGGAAAGGCCTCGGTGTCATGTAACTATTTTTTGTTAAAAC
>NW_006921948.1:272195-275576 GCF_000298275.1 Orycteropus afer afer
ATACTGCCTCGGAAACCCAAGGAGGGGTCGCTATGAGTCGGGGCCGACTCGACGGCACATAACAACAACAACAACAACATTCGAAATAAGTTTTGATTGAAAACTTCACAGCTATGTAAGATTTGCCAAGTCACTTTGCTAAATATCAGTTTCCATTATAGGCTAAATAATTCCCTCACCCAAAGATGTCCATGCCATAGTCCTTGGAACCTGTAAATATGCTACCTTACATTGTAAAAGGGACTTTGCAGATGTGACTAAGTTAAGAATCCTGAGATGGATTATCCAAGTGGGCCCAGGGTAATCACAAGGGTCTTTATAAAAGGCAGGCAGGAGAGTGGGAGAAGGAAACGTGATGTGAGAAGCAGAGGTTGGAGTAATTCAGGGTCATGAGACAAGGAATGTGTGTGGCCTCTAGCAGTTGGAGAAGGTGAAACAAATTCTCCCCTAGAGCCTCCAGAAAGGAGCCTTCCGACATCTTCATTTTAGCTCAGTGAGACTATTTCAGACTTCTGATCTCCAACTATAAGATACAAATTTTGCATTAAGTCACTAAGTTCTTGCTAATTTGTTACAGCAGCACTGGAGCTCTAGTGGTGTAGTGGTTAAAGCATTTGGCTGCTAACCAAAAGTTTGGCAGTTCAAATTCACCAGCCACTCCATGGGAGAAAGATATAGAAATCTGCATCTGTAAAGATTTATAGCCTTGGAAATTCTGTGGGACAGTTTTATTCTGTCCTATACCAAACTGAGGACCAGGTCTGGGTCTGGGAAAGGCCTCGGTGTCATGTAACTATTTTTTGTTAAAACGACTCGACGGCACTTAACAACAACAACAACAATTGAATGAATTGAATTCAGGGGAGGCAATCACTAAGTCAAAACTGCACTGAAGGAATCGGTAAAAAACAAGGGTCCAGGAATTGACAGAATACCCATTGAGATGTTTCAACTAACATGCTATGCTAGAAACGCTTACTCATCTATGCCAAGAAATCTGGAAGACAGCTAGCTGGCCAACTGACTGGACAAGATCCATTTTTACCCATTCCAAAGAAAGGTGATCCAACAGAATATGGAAATTATCAAACAATAACATGAATATCACATGCAAGTAAAATCTTGCTGAATATAATTAAAAAACTGTTGCAGTAATATATTGACAGGGAACTTCCAGAAATTTAAGCTGGATTCAGAAGAGGACATGGAATGTGGGACATGATTGCTGAAGTCAGATGGATCTTGGCTGAAGCAGAGGATACCAGAAAGATGTTTACCTGTGTTTTATAGACTATGTAAAGGCATTTGACTGAGTGGATCATAACAAATTCTAAATAACATGGTGAAGAATGGAAATTCCAGAATACTTAATTGCACTCATGAGGAAACTGTACATAGAACAGGAGGCTGTTGTTCCAGCAGAACAAGGGGATATTCCATGGTTGAAAACAGGGAGGGAGTGTGTCAGGGTTGTACCCTTTCACCACACTTACTCAATCCGTATGCTGAGCAAATAATCTGAGAAGCCGGACTGTGTGCAGAAGAACATGGCATCAGGGTTGGAGAAACAGTCATTAACAACCTGTGATATGCAGAAGACACAAACTTGCTTGCTGAAAATAAAGATGACTTGAAGCACTTACTGATGAAGATCAAAGACTATAGCCTGTAGTATAGATTATACCTCAACATAAAGAAAACAAAACCCTCACAACTTGACCAATAAGCAACATCATGATAAATGGAGAAAAGATTGAAATTGTTATGAGTTTCATTGTCCTTGGATCCACAATCAACACCCATTGAAGCAACAGTCAAGAAATCACATATTGTATTGCACTGGGCAAATTTGCTGCAAAAGACCTCTTTAAAGCATTGAAGAGCAAAGATATCACTTTGAAGTCTAAGGTGCACCTAACCCAAGTCATCTATAGTATTTTCAATCACTTCATGTGCATGTGAAAGCTAGACAATGAATAGGGAAGACTGAAGAATATTGATGCCGTTGAATTCTGGTGTTGGCGAAGAATACTGAAATTGCCTAAGGCATCTGACTGCTAATCAGAAGGCTGGTGGTTCAAAACCCACCAGGCACTCCTTGGAAGGAAGATTGGGAAATCTACTTCCATAGAGATGCCGCCTCAGAAACCCAAGAAAGGGTCATTATGAGTTCAACTTGACTTGACAGCAGTTAAGTTTTTTGAACCAGAAGAATGAATAAATCTGTCTTTGAAGAGGTACAGCCCAAGTGCTCCTTGGAAGGAAGAATGGCCAGACTTCATCTTACCTACTTTGGTCATGTTGTCAGAAGGGACCATTCCCTGGAGAAGGATATCATGCTTGGTAAAGTAGAGAGTCAGCTGAAAAGGGGAAGACCCTCAACAAGATAGATTGACAGTATCTGCAATGATAGTCTCAAGTATATATCAAGGATTGTGAGGATGGTGCAGGACCAGGCAGTGTTTCATTCTGCTGTACATAGGGTTGCTATGAGTCAGAGTTAACTCAACAGCACCTAACGACCACCACTACAACAATAATCATTAGGCCAGGGTCATGTAACTATTTCTTGTTAAAACTACATTAAAAAAGGGGACAAGGCTTGCTGGTCTGATAGAGCCTGGTGGAACCACTGAGACTATGGCCCCTAGATGCCCTTCAGGTCTGGAATTGAACCCACACTTGTGGCTTCCAGCCAAACTAAAGACAGGCATATGAGTTGAACATTTACCCAAGGTAGATACACTCCTTGGAGAGAACAATCATGGGAGAAAGAAGGGTTGTTTATGTACAGGGAGACAGTTCAGGGGGCAGGAGTGCATGGAGGGATGGACTCAGGGAAGAGGTAACTCTCAGGAGGAAGTAGAAGGGGAGCTGTTGCATTGGAGTAAAATGTAGTCAATGTCATGAGACAAGATGTATGTGAACTGCTGCATGTAAAGGGAATTTGCTCTGTAAGCTTTCACCCCAAAAAAAAAAAAATACATTAAAAATAAGTTTTGATCGAATCTTAAGTCCAAGATTGTAATATGGTAACATGAAGAAATTACTACACTTCAACTTCTTTCCACTCTCAGTCTATTTGAACAATAGTCCTAATTATAAACCAGAACTCTTAATGTTGGGGCTGTTTTCTTCTTCTATATCTATCATGCTCATCTCCTTGGATTTTATTCTCTGCATTGTTTTCCTGTTCCCCAAGCCTATATATATATTTATATATTTTTTGCAGGAGTGATCATGTTCTTTATTGTTTTAAAGTTACAGTTTTAATTTATCTGCTTGTTAAATATCATCTAACCCACTTCCAGTGAGTCAGATCCAAGTCATAGCGACCCCTCCTTGGGTTTCCGAAGCAGTATCACTATAGAATTAGATTGC
>NW_006921948.1:275841-281703 GCF_000298275.1 Orycteropus afer afer
AATCCTACTTCCATAGTGATACTGCCTCGGAAACCCAAGGAGGGGTCGCTATGAGTCGGGGCTGACTCGACGGCATATAACAACAACAACAACAACAATCTTTGTCTGCATATTTCTGTTTTTTCTCTCCTCCTTTTAAAAATATTTTCACATAGGGCCCATGTTATTATTTGCTTTCCTGCTTATATTTTGGATGAGGATGATCCATTAGCTCCCAAATAGTGTGGATGTATTATCCTCGACTCCACTGGTTTACATGGCAACTGTTAGATCTATACCTTCCCTCCTCTTTAAACAGTGATTCTATAGTATGGATAGGCAAAGACATCTACTGAACCAATTTTCTGGTTGGAGCCTCCGAATCTTTTATCTGTTCCTTGGGAGTTTCCCACACAGCCCAGGTCCCAGACTTGGTCTGTAAGTCTGCATTTGTGAAGCAAGGCCTTGGAACATGGGCTGAGCAGCTCTGGGTTGGTTATTTGTATGCTTTGTTCAGTGATTCAGTTCCTTTGGGAGGGTGAGTGTTGAGGGCAGTGATGACGGATCAGGGACAGTGTGCAGGTGAAGTTGGGGTCTTTCTCTTCGTCGCTGGCTTCTCTGACGGTGTTGGCATCCCTATACTCCATGTCGGGGGGCATGCTTGGATCTGTTGTTGGAGATTGCCCTTCGTGTTTCAGTTTATTCCTTCTCAGAGTGAAAAATCCATACATATATATAAAAGAAAAGTCCAGGGTTGTTGGGGTTTATGTCGTGGGAACCTATGTCATTCCCCTGTCCTGAAGAATCTGTTTGTGGCTGTGGTTCTCAGGAGATTCCTTCTATTTCTCTCCAACATTCCGTCTGGCCAGAAGGAAGAGAGGACCAATGCATGGGCAGATAGCTAGATAGGTAGGTAAGCAGTCAGTCACACAAGTCATAAGGCTATATATAACCTCCCAGTGTTTGGTCTTGCAGGGCTGGGTATTTGCAGTGGAGAAAAGGGAACCACCCAGTACCGTCAACCTTTTTTTCCCCCACCCCAGATGTGTTCAAGTCTAATTTCCTTTCCTCTTTAAACTGTAAGTTCTGGACCAAGGTGGTGGTAGGGACCATACACTGATTTCTTGATTCTTGTTTCAACTTGGTCCAAGTTATTTTATATCCGAATCATGCCCCTAGAACTGTATTGGATGAAGGTCAGGTTTTTCTGGAGTTTTTGCATTGATGAATTATTCCTGTTCATTTTTGTCAGTTATAAGACTATACTATTTCTGCTTACTTTCCTAGAAATACAACATATTCATATATGAGAGCTTTTTCCAGGAACTGAACTATATAGTATGCCTTGTTGAATGCCAAACTTTCATGCCTAATGTCCCATTAGAATAAAGCAAAGGTCTCTACACATGACAGTGGTTCAGGATGAAAGATCCATGAATCAGGACGTTTCCCGTCTGAGGCTAGAACATGCTGGAAATGGCATTAGCTTTGGAGTCATATATAGCAGTTTTCACTTTGGTACTTAGAGATTGTGTAATCTGGATCAACCATTTAATTTAACTGAGACTCAGTTGTTGTTGTTGTGTCTTTATTTTAACTTTAAAATGGAGATAACCACTGCAGCTACCTGATATGATTTTTTTTTTTTTTCTCAAATGAGTCTTAAATGTGGCATGCAAATGGGAAGTATTGAGCACAGTGCCTGGAATAGAATGAACTGTCTGCAATACCGATTCCTTTTCCCTTTCCCTTGTTTACTCATTAATGCTGAGAAACAGCTGCTGATTTGCCAAAATATATACATAATTTTATAGCTGAGACATCCAAAATATCTTCGGGTAGCCTACGAAGGAAAGAGCTACAAGGTTTCTCAACCTTGACACTACTGACATTCGGGCCCAGCTATTTCTGTTGAGTTTTTGTTGTGTGGGACTGTCCTGTGCTTTTTGGGATGTTCAGCATCCCTTGCCTCCACCTTCTAGATGCCAATAGCACTAACCCCCTCCCCCCAGCTGTGGCAACCAAAACACCCCCATACATTGCCAAATGTTCCCTGGGAAGGGAGGGCAAAATGGGCCCTCGTTGAGAACTACTGAACTAGAGAAACAACAAGAAAGCATTGGGGAAGGGGACAAGTGGTGAGTAGGGAGTGAGACTTTTTGTTATTCATACCCTGGAACAGATCCCTTAAACCCAATCAGTGAGGAGGCCTTGCTATGCCTATGTCTTGGGGCAGGAAGGTCAGAGAAGAAAGCAGGGAATAGAAGGAAGATTTTCTCCCTGTTGACCGAATGGAAAAGAATCAGAGCAGAGTCAAAAGACTTCTGGAGATCTGTCATAAGTAAATGTGAAGCTTCTACGTTCTCATAATCAGAAATGAAGATCTCAGCCTAGGGAGAGAAGAAAGCAAAAGACAGCCAGTGGGGGTGGAGGTGAATGGATCTCAGGCAGAGGGGCTCTGAAGCCCAGGTCAGCCTTCAGAGAGATGGCAAAACCCTCAGATGGTTTGTGGGGTATGAGAGCCAGGAGGTGAGGGTGTGGGGGTCATGGTTATGTTCTGCTTTCTTGGTACAGTGTGCGAGACAACAAGACTGCAAAGAAGCAGTGTCTTAGACATCTCAGGGAACCATCAGTGCCCAACAGTAAACAGCATGGAATGGCGGTGTCATCTCAGCGTGCCTGAAAGTGCCCCAGAGGTTGAAAAGAGCTCCTGGACATGAAGGAGCCACGCGGATGGGCACTAGGGATGCCTCTGTTACAACGAGGGACAGATGGCATAGTGGCTGTCTCAAACAATGCCAGACAAATGATTAGTAAGACACTCCTTCACACACACACAGAGACACACAAACCCAGAAACCTTGACAGAGGCCTCAGAAAAGCGGGAAGAGCCTCAGAATTGACTTTTGCCGCCCTAGCAGAATGGTGTCTGTAAGTGAGCTGCAGAAAATAATGAACATTACATTTCTTGTTCCCCTCAGTTGGAAAACTGAGATATAAATGGGATGTATAAAGTACACTCCCTTGCACATGGTAGAGCAGCCAGATGTAAAAGTACGGTTCAGTTAGCTATTTCAGCCATTGCTTACTGACTGCCCAGTATGTATCAGACTCTGTGCTAGGGACCAAAGGAGAAGTAAGACAACATCAATGCCCTTGGAGTCCAGAGCTAACTGAATGTAAAAACAACTACTACTTTAGGTGTTGAGAGTTGGAAAAGGAAGAGGTGCATAGAGTGAAATGGGAGCCCAGAAGATGAACCCCTGAATAGCATGGAAGAGATGTCCCAGGTGTCTGAGTTGAAGCATGTGGTTAGTTGCTGAAGGGTCAGTTATGAGTCATCGCAACCTCATGAGTTACAGAGTAGAACTGCTCCGGGGCTGTAATATTTATGGATTTCACCAGGCCTTTCTTCCATGAAGCCGGTGGGTAGGTTCAAACTGTTTGTCCTACCCAGGTGCCTAAGTTGGAATATAAGCAATGTGAATTGTATCAAGCATGCACCAAAGTGTACCAACAGCCACTTTGTGCTGCATCTACCCCAGGGGACAAATGCATTTGAAAAATACTGGAGACCTAACCTAACTTAATCCACTACCATTGAGTCAATTCTGACTCATAGCAACCGTTTAGGATAGAACAGAACTGCCCCACAGGGTTTCCAAGGCTGTCAATCTTTATGGAAGCAGACTGCCTCATCTTTCTCCTGCAGAGTGGTTCAAACCACTGAGCTTTTGGTTAGCAGCTGAATGCTTTAATCACTATGCCACCAGAACTCCTTACTAGAGACCTAGGCTTGTCATTTACATAGATTTGGCACTTTGAGTCAAGTGAATCCGGGCAAGCATTTTAAGTGCATCCCTGATTCTCTGGCCTGTGGTCGACTGGTGTGTGGGGATTGCTAACCAGCCTTTTTAGAAGCATTTATTTTGACAGCTCCACACAGCTCTGTGGCTCTTTGCATGTAGAGAACACCGCCTGAAGCTTAGTGGGCCTGATGTTTTATATTTGACTTTTTTTCATATACCTGGCAAATCTTGTGGGGATTCTCTGAGCCACAAAGGATGAAGCCAGTCATAGTGATTAGCTGGCAGGGACAGCTCACAGAAAATGAGTTGATTCTAAGTCCCTTTGTCGGCTGCATAATCTTCACCGCTCTGGGTTGCCACAGCTCTGTTTCATTCTGTGAAGGAGTCCTCTGGCATCTTTATGTTGTTAGGCTAATTAGACCTCCTCTTTGTGCAGAATGCTTAATGAGCAGCTGGGGAAATGTAACAAGAACTCTTTATTCATCTGGCAAGACCATACATTCTCTCCGACCCTTGACAATTAGTAATAGGTTAATCATTCTTTAGAGTAATCAGGCAGTTACAGTCATCACCCCCTTCCTGAGTCCTTCTGAGTCCTATGACTTGCTGGCTATGAATTATTTACTGCTACTTGGCTTGTTGACTTTACTACTGATTTGTGGTGATGTTGCTGGCGAACTAGTCTGATGCTTGGAGAATGAATCTGGATTTTCTTGTCTGTGTCCCTTGTAGGGCAGCCATGCTGTTGAGACTGAATCACTGGGTGCTCTGGTTCTTGTGGATAGGGATAAGCCGCTGTGCATAGATTGCTCGGGAGCTCTACTGTGAGCTCCTCAAGTAGGTGTGACTCTTAAGCTAATATTTTGCAAATATATGCTAGATAACAAATTTCCATTTTGAAGAGAATTTAATGAATCTTTTCTCTAATTATAGGGTGGCAGTTAAGTGGTTCCCCCACTCTCTGTGAGGTTGATTAAGCATATCCATTATTCAAGAAAAACAAGAATTTATTCATTATGTTTTCTGTACATTTTATTTGGTAGATAAGAATTTTTGTGTGTATTTATAAGTACATCAATATTTTTTTAATGCCAGTAGAACCATCTTCTAGAGAGTATTAATGCCTCTTTTAAACCCAGTGGTTCTCAACTGTGGGCAATTTTGCTCTCTAGGGTACATTTGGCAATGTCTGGAGACACTTTATATGCTCTGATGGTGCAGTGGTTAAAGCATTCAGCCATCAACCAGAAGGCTGGCCGTTCAAACCCACCATCCACTCTGTGGGAGAAAGATAGGCAGTCTGCTTATGTAAAGATTTACATCCTTGAAAACCCTATGGCAGCGGGTTTGGGTTTGGTGGGTAGAGACATTGTTGGTTGCCTTAAGTGGGGGTTGGGCTATTGGTATCTAATGGGTAGAGACCAGAGATATACTATAAGCTTCTTATAACACACAGGATAGCTTCCCACAACAAAGAGTTATCCTCCCAACATGTCACTGGTGCTGAGATTGGGCAATTCTGATTTTAACCTAATGTGCTCAGAACCACAAAAATCATTTTACTTTCTCAAAAATTCGATACATGCATTCATCAGACAGAATGTGTATTTTCATAATTCCTACTGACGTGTGGGGAGACCCATCCCTTAGCTGTTAACTAATGGGCAGGGAGGCTGAGAGATGGAGGTGAAGTTGGCCAAAAACCCACTGATGTTTAACAGCCAGGAAATAGCCAATCTGGAAATTATTCATTCATAGGATCATAAACCACTTCAGGAAAATGATTTTTCACTTTGGAGAAAACTAATAGCTAAAACATAGTCTTTCCTAATTAGCTTTTAGTTCGTGATCCAACAAGTGAATAGCTGAGTACTAACTGACCATCAGGTTATAAAATCTCATTTAATGTTCAAAAAAACATTTTCATAATACTATCACCATAAAAGAGTGATTTAGGAAAGAGAAAGCTACATTTAGCATGTTGTTGTTGTTGTTGTTGTTGTTTGCCGTCGAGTCGGCCCCGACTCATAGCAACCCCTCCTTGGGTTTCCGAGGCAGTATCACTACGGAAGTA
>NW_006921948.1:281803-288128 GCF_000298275.1 Orycteropus afer afer
CGGAAGTAGGATTGCCCAACCTTCCTTCCGAGGAGTGGCTGGTGGGTTTGAACCGCCAGCCTTCTGGTGAGCAGTCAAGTGCCTTAGGCACTATGGATTTTAAATTCTTCTGTCAAAAGAACATGGTCTTGGACAAATAAGTAATTACATGTTACTTGGAATTTGCTCTATATAGCACATTTTGTCCACACCGTTTTAAGAACATTTAATAAATTCAGCATCATTGTTAACGGCTCGATTTTAAGAAGATTTTCACAGCAATAATATTTTCTTATGTCCCCAAAGGGAAGGCAATTGACTCCCCCCCAAGTCATCATATTGAAATGATATGTTCAGTAATTTTTGCCTTCAACTATCCTAGCTGTAATTCAGCCTAATGTATCGGTAGGGAGCCCTATTCAAAAGTCAGTCAGTGGGAAGTCATGCTTTAGTGTGCTTTTCACGTTAAAAACAAGAACAAATAAACAAAAACACTTAGTAGATATCTACTGAATGGTATTTGATATTCTGTTGAAGGGGCTGGCGAGTGGACTTTACTCCCTTGATTATGTTTCCTCCTGTGTATTGTCAAAAAATACAATACCGTAGCCTTTCTACTGGCTACTTCACTAGGATTTTTAAATACATTCCATCTGAAATAAAACTAAAAAAGAAGACTCAGCAGCCACACACCTCTCTTGACTGCCATCCTCTCTAGCATCTTTCCATCTCTCACCTTCTCTTTCCTGTGAAGCTTCTAGAGTGAAGTTTCCAACCTTTCTTCTTACCAATCACTCTCACCTTAAGCCGATGCTTTCCGACTTCTAGCCTCACCACTCAACTGAAATTGTACTTTGCAAGATCACCAAGGACCTCCTCCTTGCCAAATCCAATGACTCTTTTGGGATCTTTCTAGTCTCAAAACCAATTGCCTCTTCGTGCAGCTTGTTCTCCTGACCGCTAAGCTGAAGCTCCAGTCAGTCTGAGACATGCCCTTTGTAGCTCTTAGTACCTGGAATCATTTGTATTGCTTGTTTACATACCGATTTTCTTCCAGTCGCCTTTAGAATGTAAGTTCCTTGAGGGCAGGTATTCCAAGCGCTCACTGCCCAGACCCTGAAATATGCCTAGAACTTAGTGAGCATCGATGCATCTGCCAGCAGACTGATACTGATCAGTTTTCTTCTTGAGGGACCTCCCTGGAGTACTTGCTCCTGATGACCCTTCCCTTTTTCCCTTTTGCATACTCCCTTCTTGGTTTTTGAGATCACACCATTCTATTTCAGACTTTTTTTTTTCTTTCCTTTGTGGCCAAGAAGCTATCCTGATTTTGCCTCCTGTTATGTTTAAACTGCATGTGGACATTTTTATAGCACATACAAATACATATGTAGGAATATCATCTGCCAAACCTATGCATGCTTGTGAGTATATTCCCTCCTGCCTATCCAGACCTATCTACCTGTGTATCAGTGTTTGCTGGTATGGATAATGCAGTATTGTGTATGCAACAGTATTAACCTTTATTGTCTGTACCTCTTGTGTGCCTCTCTGTGTCTCCTTTTTCCTTAGTGATATGATGCTAATCACATGCTTTTATTATTTGCTTTTCCCTTCACTCATATCAACCCTTGTCTCTTAATTATGTATCTATTTTCTCCCCTCTCATCCTTGGTAACAAACAAATTTCCTTCCCCATTTAAACCTTCTCTTGGATTTTATAATAATGGACTTAGATTATATTTATCCTTCTGTGATTGACTTGTTTCACTCAATGTAATGTCCTCCAAGTTCATCCACATTATGAAGTGATCTGCTGATTCTTCATTATTTTTTAATGTTGCATAGTATTTCACTGTGTATATACCATAGTTTGGTTATCCATCATCTGTTGCTGGGTACTTAGATTGTTGCCAACTCTTTGCTTCTGTAAATAGTACTGTGATGAGCATGGGTGTGTATATATCTATTCGTGTCCTGGATCTCACCTCTTTGGGATATATTCCTAGTAATGGGGTCACTGGATCAAATGGCATTTCTGTTTCCAGGTTTTTAAGGAAGCATTGTACCGTTTTCCACAGTGCTTGTACCATTTTATAGTCCCACCAGCAGTGTATGAGAGTCCCAAACCCTCCACACCCTCACCAGCATTTGCTGTTTTCTGTCTTGTTGAACTTCGCTATTATTCAGACTCCTTTTGTTGTTCTAGGGTTTCTAGAGAAACAGAACTATTAGATACACAGTGAAACCTGTGAGAGCCACAACTCAGTGGGACTGCCTTCTTCTCCTGGGTCTTGCAAGTTTTCTGTCTATGACAAGTTGAAGTCTTAGCACTTTTCTATTGCTCTGTACTAGTAGAAAATGTGTGAGTTTTTCTTCTCTGACAAATTTCCACCTTACAAGCCAGGTTTTGCTGTATCTCTCTCTCTCTCTCTCTCTCTCTCTCTCACACACACACATAAAGGAGGGGAGAGAGAGAGAGTGGTTGATTTTCAAAAGTTGCTCATGTGATTGTGAGGGGTTGGCAAATCCAAAATCTGTAAGTCAGGTGATAGGATGGAGATTCCTACAATCTTCACTCTGAAAATCTGTAGATCATGTGACATGAACAGAATGGAGGAGTTCTGACAAGATGTCTATTTATAGTCTGGAGGCAGAATATACTGAAGGGGCAAATTCCTATTTTGCTCTTAAGGCCTTCAACTCATTGGATGAGCCTCCCCTCAACACACACACACACACACACACACACACACACACACACACACATCATGAAGAATAATCTGCTTTATTTAAAGCCAATTGATTTTATCACGTGTAACTAAGTCATAACACTACAGTTTGACTAAACAACTGGACATCATAGCCTATTTAAGTTGACCTATAAAATTAGCCATCACATTTGCTACCTCTCATTGAGGACAGGGACTGCTATTACCAGAGTGCCTGGCACAGTGAAGGACTAGAGAAACACAAGGGTTCCTTGTGCTTGGATTTCAGTATGGAAGATCTAACCGAACCTGTGTTTAAGATGGCTGAAAAATATTGAAGCATGAGGACTTTTTTTAAAAAAAAACTGATAACATGCCAACAAAATAGTGTGATAGTTAGGTATTGAAGAGAAACTTATAATTGTTTGAATATATGAATAGTATAGATTTTAGTTGTGTTTTGGTGCTTGGTCTCCTATTTCAACAGAAACACAATGAATGTGTTTACATGTGTTTCCAAATGGGTCAAAAATAGGTAACTATACAAATGTCCAAACATAGAGAAATGGTCCAAAAGTAGAAGAATGATCCAGAAATAAGGGCATGGTTCATGTATTGTGCAATTACTTGATGCCATATTATGCAACCGTTAAATTTATATTGAAATTTTAATTATGAAGATAAAAATCTTGAACTATTTGTTATAAGAGAACAAAGCAAAATAGACTATTTATATACATAGCAATGGAAACTATGGGAAGATAGTACATGGGGTCATTTGTAGGATTATGAACCTTTTGTTATTACTTTTCCAAAATCCTTGTAGCACTCAAACTTTCATACATTTTAAAAATAACAATCCAAAACTGAACATGCTTTAAACCTCTACCACTGATGGGATGCAATTGGGATGGAAATGGCAGGAAGAGGCTGGTAGTGGTGTCATCTTTCTTCAAGGAGGAAATAACATTCACTATTACTCATAGCCTTTGAGATTCCCTTTGTGTTTAATGTATTCCACATCTAGAGTCTCCTTTCAAGGTATCACGCTCTGGAAATATAAATAAAGACTTAAATTACTCCCGTGAAAGTGACTTATTCCAGCTCACACAGTGAATCACTGGCAGATCTAAGAATGAAACCCCTCAATTTACACTCTTAGACTTCATAAACATCTCTAAAACACTTCCTCTCTTCTAGAGGGTAGCTATATAATGAAGTGTGCTAAATTTATTAAACTAAAAGTCTTAAATTTTCCATTTGATTGCTGTTGCTCTAGGTGGCTAGAAAGTCAGTCATTTTGGCTTCGCTTGTAACAACCAGATTTGTTTGACACATGCAATGTGAAATTTATTAAATTATTGCCTCTTCTCTCTCATTTATAATGTTGAGTATAAATCCATGTTCTTGCAATTTACTGCACCTGCATTTGTAGATGCATAGAGACACACAGCAATTGATTCATGAACAGCCTTTATCATGTAAATGAAATATGGCAAGCGTCTAGTTCACAAGGTGGTTAAAGTGACAGAAAACACACAAGTTTCAGCTTTATACATACAACCATTTCTTAAGGTCAGTGGTTAAAGGCATATGGTCGGAGGGGAGATCTGAGTCTGATGTATGAAGTCACAACTCTTGCAGGCTGTCTGCCACTCCTTAGGAGGCGGACCATAGCATCTCCTGGTATGGAGAAGCTGCTAGACAGGAGTACATCTTTCAGCTCTGCAGGCAGGGTTGACTTGCCACCAGCCAATTCAGACAATGCAAATACTTCCTTATTAGTGGCTAACTACATACTTTTTGCCTTGTTCCATACTTGAATACATTTATTGTATATACTGTCCAATTATAGCAGCACTGAGCCAAAGAAAAAGCTCATCTTCCATGAAGAATGCCTGAGAGGCCTGGAGCTCAGAAGTGTCAGCTACCATAGAGGGCAAGAATGTGATGCTGGAATAACACCAGGGTAATTAACCAAAAGTCTAGGCAAACCGTATCACACCCCATGAACAGAATGTACCTCAAACAGGCCAAAAATCTGGAAGAAAAAAATGGAGATTCTCTCAAGAAATTGATTATCCCAAGAGCAAAACTTAGTGCTCTACCTTTAGAAGATTCTCATCATGCGCCCTGCCCAATCAGCCAAACACACAGCCCACTGATTGATAAGTTTCACCCATAAACAGGTAGCTCCCCACTAGCTGTTTCGTTATTTTCCATTTGTTTCAGTCTTGAGATATACATACCCAAAAGTATATGTAACATATGATGCAAAGAAACACCTTAAGAACCCTTAAGAAATACATTACCAATGCATGAGAAGTCAGCTGTGTTCTCTCCCCAGTGCCACTCCCTTATCCAGAGGTAACCACCACCTGGAACTTTGTATTACTCGTTCAATTGCTCTTTGTGGATTGTACGATCTAAGTACCTTTCGACAGATAAATATTTTTAAGTTGTCTTTGATTTAGAACATTGTATAAATTGATCCATACCATATATGTTACTTTGATTTTTTTCCAACGCAATATGATGTTTTAGAAATTGAGTCATGTAGATGAATGCAACTATAATTCATTCATTTCTACTGCTATGTAAGTATTTAGTTTTATGATTATACCACAGTTTATCTATCAATATCCTTTCCATAGGCATTTAGGTTATTTGGTGGCAAGTTCTCTCATTTTTCCATCTGAATATATCATTTTCTCACCCTCATTCTCTAAAACTATTTAAATTTGTTATATGATTCTAGGTGGACAGTTCCACTCCCTTCCTGTTCTCTCTCTTGTTGAAAACTCAGCTCTCAGTTGAACTGTTCCTTTTGTTTCTAGATGTTTTAAGATCTTCTGCATGCCTTTGGCATTCTGCCATTTCACTACAGTATGTCTGGTTTTCATTTCTTTTCCTTGGGATTATAAAGCTTCCCGAATCTCAGGTTTGATGTTTTTCAAAAATCATTGTTAGGTACCACCGAGGCAGCTCCGACTCATAGCGACCCTATGTACAACAGAATGAAACACTGCCCAGTCCTGTGCCAGCCTAACAATCCTTGCTATACCTGAGCCCATCGTTACAACCACTGTATCAATCCATCTCTTTAGGGGGCTTCCCCTTTCTCATTGACTCTCCACTTTACCAAACATGATATCCTTCTCCAGGGAATGGTCCCTTCTAACAACATAACCAAGTAGGTGAGACAAAGTCCGGGCTTTCTTACTTCCAAGGAGCATTCTGGCTGCACTTCTTCCAGGACAGATTTGTAAGATCTTTTGGCAGTCCATGGTACTTTCAGAATTCTTGGCCAGCACCACAATTCAAAGGCATCAATTCCTGTTTGGTCTTCTTTATTTATTATTGAGGTTTCATGTGCATATGAGGAGAATGAGAAGGCATGACTTGGGTCAGGCACACTTTAAAATGACATCTTTGCTCTTCAGCACTTGAAAGAGGTCTTTTGGAGCATATTTGCTCAGTGCAATTTGTCATCTGATGTCTTGACTGCTGTTTCCATTGATGTTCATTGTGGAAACAAGCAATATGAAATCTTTGACAACTTCAATATTTTCTCCATTTATTGTGATGCTGCTTATTGGTCCAGTTGTGAGGATTTTTGTTTTATGTTGAGATGT
>NW_006921948.1:292510-293544 GCF_000298275.1 Orycteropus afer afer
ACATGTGGTCTCCTTGTCGTTTTTGCACCAAATTTTCCAACTACTGGTAATTCTTGTTTCCAACTTTTGTATTCCTGTCACCAGTGATAATCAACACATCTTGATAGCATATTTGGTCAATTTCAGACTGCAGAAGTTGGTAAAAATTCTTTAATTTCCTCTTTTTTGGCTTTGGTGGTTGGTGCATAAATTTGAAAAACAGTAGTATTAACCGGTCCTCCTGGTAGGCATATGGATATTATCCTATCACTGACAGCATTGTACTTCAGGATAGATCTTGAAACATTCTTTGCTTGATGAATGCCACACCATTCCTCTTCAATTTGTCATTCCTGGCATAGTACATCATATGGTTGTCTGATTCAAAACAGTCCATTTCAACTCGCTCATGCCTAGGATATCAATTTTTATGCACTTCATTTCATGTTTGACAACTTCCAATTTTCCTAGATTCACACTTCGTACATTCTATGTTCCAATTATTAATGGCTGTTTGCAGCTCTTTCTTCTCATTTTGAGTCATGCCACATCAGCAAAAGCTTTACTCCATCCACATCGTTAAGGTCAGCTCTACTCTGAGGACAGCTCTTCCCCAGTCATGTTTTGAGTGCCTTCTAACCTCAGGGGCTCATCTTCTGGCATTATATCACACAGCGTTTCAGGGCTATTCATAAAGTTATCCAGTAATATATCAGAGAGTGGTTCAGTGCTATTCATAAGGTTTTCACTGGCCAATTCTATGAGAAGTGGATGGCCCCTTCCTTCTTCTGAGTCTGTCTTAGTCTGGAAGCTCTGCTAAAACCTGTCCACCATAGGTGACCCTGCTGGGATTTGAAATACTGGTGGCATAGCCTCCGGCCTCACAGCAACGTGTAAGCCAACATAGTACAACAAACTGAAGCATGAGTGAGTGATGGTTTTCAAAAAGTATGGAAAGGTATATCAGGCATTATCTCTTTGACTGTTTCTTTGACCTCATTCTCTATTATCTGTTGGAACTATAATCATATATACATTAAGCAATGTCTTTTAAT
>NW_006921948.1:293644-295792 GCF_000298275.1 Orycteropus afer afer
ATTAGGCAACAACATTCTGGATCATATCTTCAGAATATTTTCTTCTGCTTTTACATACCAGCATAGGATTTGCATTACTTAGGAACTTTTATTTAGAAATAACATAAGCCAATGCCAACATTTCTAAATATAAGCTTCAGGCTTCCAGGCAAGTTCTGGAAATATTATCCTAGTATAACTGAACATTTTTCCTCATTAGCTCACAAGTAATTTATTTTTCAAATCATTGGTCTTTTTTTAAAGTGCTAACATTTTCACCTATTCCGAGCCTTATTATATGTTTACTGATACTCTATTTTCCCCATTGATATTTCCATTGCAAGCTCTTCTGCATCAACATTTTGGGTAATATAAAAAGGTAATTTTAGGTACTTTTTCATACTTAGTTTAATTTAGCTTTGAATAATGTAAAGTGATGATTTGTAGGAAATCTTGAAAATAATTTTTCCAAATTTTGCATTTACTGCCAAGGACATTTTGTAAATGCACTTATAATTTGATTTAGACACACAAAAAGAACTGAATTAAAGAGGAACTAAAAAATGTATTTTCTTTTGAGCACAACACTTGCATACAGATTTCAGTTGTGCACAATTATGTTTATGGTGATAAATGAGAAGAGTTTTTATGATGGATTGACAAAAAAATAAATAAACCCCCCAAAAAGGAAAATTTTTCAGAGGGCCTGGTATGAAATATATTATAAATTATCTTTGAAGTCTTAAATGTGAAAAATTAAACTTTTAGTTTTGGTAAATGGAAGTTTTAGCTCTAGTCATATTTCCAATAAAGACATTTATATACTGAAAAGACTTAAGTTATGCTCGAGGGAAAAACACATCCAAATTAATATATCTCTCCTGACATTGTTTCAAGAGCTAACCTTTAAATAATTACAAATTTACAAGTTAAATATACAGCTCTCATTAAGTTGATGCTGTGTTGTTACGTTGTATGGTTTATTTTTGTTTTGTTTTGTTTTGTTTTGTTTTAGAAAATAATGGCATTAATTGCTGTGGCTGTTACTATTGTTGTAGTAGTATGCTTTTATATGAAGAGAAAAAGCTGTGGACAGCAGAATGTTTAGTTCAAAGTGCACTATGGTCAACTGTATTTATTATCAAATCCTAGCCCTGCCACAAACTAGCTGTGTGACCAGGAATCTTTTCTGCATTTCAGTTTCTTCATCTGTAAATTGGTTATGATAACACATACCTCTTAAGGATGTACTGAAGATGGAATAAGATAACAAATTCAAAGCATCTATGCCAGTGTCTGGCATAGTTATGTAGTAAACATATGGAAAACTTATGTTTCAGTCATTGTACTAGATGCTGAGATAACAGAGAAGACACATAACTGCAATCCCTAATAGGTAAGTTCACTCCAACCTATTTAATGGTTCTTTGTCCTTATTCCATTTCATATTCAGATTCACACTGCTTAATAAATAGCTAGTTCCCAGGTATTTTTAAATCCATGTTGCTGTCTCACTAGTGCTTTCATGAATGTGATCCAGTTACTTCCTACTCTTTTTGTAACTGATAGGATAATGTCATCTTCCACTCAGAAATCTGCTGTGCCTCTCTATCATGCTTCATTGCACATCTAAACTCCTTGACCTAAGAGAACTGGGTGATGGGAACTGGGTGATAGACAGGTGAGATATCTATGCTACGCATATTCTGTGAGTATTGAGACCCTCTTTTCAACAGTTATGCCTTCTTATGAGATCTGAATGGGACAATGAGATAGAAATATTTAAAGGTCCAATTTATCTGTTCCTTGTTCTCTTGATGACATACCTAAGAAACCATGGCCTCACCCAAAGTCAGAGATTTATACCTATATTTTCTTCTATATGTTTTAAAGTTTTTGCTCTTACATTTAGATACTTGATCCATTTTGAATTAATTTTTATATGATGTGAGTTCCAAATTCAATCTTTTCCATGTGGGTATCCAGTTGTACAACTTCATTTGTTAAAAAGTCCATTGTTTCTGTATTGAAGAGTCTTGATACACTTGTCTGAAATAAATTGACTATAGATTATTAAAAGGAGCTCTGGTAGCATAGTGGCTAAGGCACTTGACTGCTAACCAGAAGGCTGGCAGTTCAAACCCACCAGCCACTCCTCAGAAGGAAGGT